>NW_018408742.1:1144165-1193696 GCF_002113885.1 Mizuhopecten yessoensis | reverse complement strand
GGACTAAACCGGCAACTATTTTTGTTGACCTTTGTCCATGGAAGGTCCCTGCAAAATTTCATTGAAATTGGTTCAGGGGTTTTGGAGAAGAAGTCGAAAATGTAAATTGTTTACGGACGGACGACGGACGACGGACGAAGGACGACGACGGACAAAAGGCGATCGCAATAGGTCACTTGAGACTTTGTCTCGGGTGACCTAAAAATAAAATACCAGGTGAGCTATTAAGGCCCCTGGGCCTCTTGTTTATATATAGCATCCTTGGCCTTGACCTTGGAACCCTGAAACACGGTATCCAAGGTATACTCATACTCGACCTTTTTATAAAGTTTGACGAAAACCCGTGAAAGAATTAAGTTGCCAAGTGTTTACATTGAATCGGGACGGGAAAAACATGGGCAAAACTATATGCTCTCCCCAATTAAAATTCAGTGAGGCTAGTTTGGGATTCAAACTTTGGACTTCAATTGATATACTATCGCTCTAAACAATTGCACTACCTGGTTAACAGAAGTGTTATGGCCCAATGTGTTGCAGTTACGTCCAAACAGAAATTAAGGGGAAGTTAATGTGTATAGGAAAGATGGAGGTGCAGTGGGACAGGGATCCTTAAATGAGTAAACACTGTAAAATAAGCCTATAGAACTATATTAACTTAAGTCTAAAGCAGGGGTTATTGGAATAACCCTATTAACTAAAATAGATAATCCTGATTGTTTTCCTACTGAAATCCTGGATAATGGACACATTTTTCTTGGGCCTTAAGAATTCAAATGCTCACCGTGTGTTTTACTCCGTAGGTATATTTATGAGAACCATATTGTTAAAAGAATACAAAAGGGAAACAACTGAAATATTATTCACATCAGTGTTTAATGCCGTTCGTTGTGTAAATATTATGTACATCAAATATTTCTCTAAAACAAATCTGCCATTTAATCATAAGTTTTCTCAATTTCTTCTTCATTGTTAGCATTTTTCATCTGTTTTTGTACACAACATCTAACACAAAATATTCTATTTGATATTATAACATCTACATTTTAACCTTCTTTCGTGTCATATTCTTAGTCTACTTTGTCGTTAGCTGTCATTTTATATTACTTAAAAAACGTGAGCAATTCTGTTATTACAAAATGATTCTACAGTACTAAGTTGATATAATGCCCCTTCTTTAATTTGCCAACTCGCTTACTGTCCTATGTCATTGCTTGTTTGTTTTTCTTAATTCCCTCAAAATATCGCCACCAATCTCCTTTATAACGCCAAATATGGCCAGACAATACATTGACGGTTTTTATACATTACATTAATGGTAGCAGCACTGCCTCAATTCTGAATGAAAATGGCAGCATACATGTAACACAAACGGGAAAACAATTGCGAAAACTTTTGATTTATAGGGAGAAATCATCGCCAGACAAATTTTTTACTACAGCTACAATTATTTACACAAAGTACATTTGGCTGTCAAGCCCTGTTAATCCGGCTACCCCGCTATCCAGCCAGTATTTCTGAAGAAACCATTTCTATTTTGATTTTTTTTCCAATTCAAAACTGGCCCGGTACCCATGTTGATTCCCAATCGAGCAACTAAGCTGGAAAGGAAGGTGGCTGGATCAATGTGGCCCTGCTGTAATATCAGTCACACGTATAGCTACAACATTACATCCGGCCCGTAAAATAGGTCATGATAACATACTAGGCTACTTGTACACAGTACACCATGGCACAATCTACCAGCCCTGCATTTTCTTCATACATGTATTTAAAAAGAAAAAAAGAAAATCAGACATAACGTTTCCAAAATTAAATTTTGCTAACACACCTATTGAAGCGAAATTGAATCAGAATGTGTTATTTAAAATTCCTTCATTTTCATAAGTATTTCATCTTATGATTTTCATAATTCATATTTGATCCTTTTTATACTTTATGTCTAAAATAAATACCATTCACTGTAATAAATTATCTATAAATAATTACTGCAACTTATCTATGTATACAAGTAAATGAAAGTAAAATGGCAAATATTAATATTGAGAAAGTTAAGTCTGGTATTTTTGTTGTTGTTGAGAAATGCGGGTCTGGTTTTGAAACTCGGTCACACAAGAGGAAAAAAGAATCAACAATATACAAAACAAAGTTACACTCATTAACAGGTGTCTTAATGTCGGCTTATTTAAATATATAGATATTTCATTTTCACAACCTACTGCAGAAAATTAGGTATAAGCAGTGACAGAAGTACCAAAGTCTGTTCAGAGGAAAAACAAAATGATATTTTCTTTGATATAAAAAGCTTTACTTTCAATTTAATCCTGGTATATAAAAAGTTCCTCAATTTTTTTATTTTTACATCCTTCACTGACAGTATTACTTACGTTAAATTGTCGGCTTTGACTAAACTAACCCTTTCACCCCTAGGTAACTTTAGTAGACTCTACCATCCATTTATCTGGATGAGTCAATTGTGGTCCACAGTGGTGAAAGGGTAAACAAAGGTATTCAAAGGATGGAATTTATGAAAAAACACTTATTTACTTTTAATATTTGGTGAGTAATATAGATATCTTTGGCTTCGAAATATGAAGACATTTTTCATTTGAAGAAAAAGGTCTGCTGAGGAAAGTTGACCATTTTGCTTTACCTAGTCAAATAGTAATCTTGAAAACTTTTTAAGTACGGTATTTGTATAAATCCAAGGGTCTGGACTGCATTTTTTTTTTATTGTACATCATTGATTTAAAGTGAATCACTACAACTCACAAACTGGTATTTACATCATTTAAAACCCAAACTATGGCACATAAAACAGTAGAAAGTAATCTAACGCTCATTGTTGCTCAAAGAAATTCAACAGATCTATGAAAATGTCGAGCTTAGGAAACCATTCTTTACACAGTTTTGTTAAAGAACATGCTTGGAAGAATAAAACTGGGAAAACAGAATTATGCATTCACTGTTGTTATGTGAATATAAATTACTTTCTTTTAGATATATACACCGGTATCATTGATGTATCTTTTTGCAAATGAAGTAATTTCAAAAATTTCTGTAGTTATATGTAAATGTTTACATATAGCTCAATTGTTTTGAACCTGTTTTACATGATACAACTGTTAAATTCCAAAATGTAATCATAACAGACAAACAAGCTTCTTCTTAAGAATTTCTTAATACATGTAAATGTATATGACATACTCAATCAACATTTAAAATAAAATAATTCAAACTGAAATAAAATTACAAATTCACCTCTATCACGCGAACCCGAAGTTAAGATCTTGTGGCTCTCGGCATCTAGTAGATTGTTAGCCTATTGGAAAGAAACCATGTGGTATTGTAACTACGATAGCCTATCGGATACAAACCATGTGGTATTGTACCTACATTATCCTATCAGATACAAACCATGTGGTGTTGTATCTACAATAGCCTATCAGATACAAACCATGTGGTATTGTACCTACGATAGCCTGTCAGATACAAACCATGTGGTATTGTACCTACGATAGCCTATCAGATACAAACCATGTGGTATTGTATCTACAATAGCCTGTCAGATACAAACCATGTGGTATTGTATCTACGATAGCCTATCAGATACAAACCATGTGGTATTGTATCTACAATAGCCTGTCAGATACAAACCATGTGGTATTGTACCTACGATAGCCTGTCAGATACAAACCATGTGGTATTGTACCTACGATAGCCTGTCAGATACAAACCTTGTGGTATTGTACCTACGATAGCCTATCAGATACAAACCATGTGGTATTGTACCTATAATGGCCTGTCAGATACAAACCATGTGGTATTGTAACTACGATATCATGCCAGGTATGACATGAACTTAAGTTTCAGCACACTAACATACAACAATGCTACTACTTACAAATACAGTAGTAATGACACACATATTGTATAACCTACCAGTGCATTTACAGAATTTTTTTCCGAACTTCTTTTAAGACTTGGACCCCTGCCTTTCTGTCACATCACTTTCCTCTCCTCTTCATATTCTCTCACACACTCCTTATAATTAATTATGACATGAAAAGAAACATGTAGACAAAAGTCATCTTCACACATTCCCACTCGTATTTATCTTCTAAATGTTGATATGATAAACAAATGATAAAATAAAAGGCATGAAGTCTGGTAGAGTAAACTTTAAAGGTATTGTGTTGTGAAATATTCAAGATTGTCACGACACAGTTACTATCAGTACAAACATATAAATGCTACTAATGTAATTTACATAACATCTAGTACTAAAGGGACCACCACGTTAACAGTTCTATCCCATCACAGGGGTTACGCACTCAAGTATACCGATTCTATTTCACAGTTTCTGCCAGATTCCATTTCAAAGCACAGTGTTGTAAATTTCGGCAAGATTCCGTTTCACAGTAAAATGTTGTAAAAATCTGCATTGATGTGCAGAATTGCACAATGTAGAATTCAGAAACTTCGAAAATGTTACACAATTTGAGTTGAATTATTTTTATATAGATGTAATCCCTGTTTTTATTTTTTTCACCTTTAATACTCAAAAATAATACTGTACACAGTACCTTGAACACACCTAATACAAATGCTCCTACTTAAGATGATGAACCAAATATTAAATACTCAGTTTTTATAAAATAAACAAGATCTTCTATTGATGAATATTACCCCTTTTTTCCTTGTTAACATGAATAATCAATAAATATTATTTGAATAATGATGAATCGATTATAAAATGATGAAAAAGACCAGTACTATACATAACCACCCTTGTCTCTGAGGCTACACTATCTAAAGTCATTGTATGAACTATGAGCACTTATATGATGTTCTCCAATACATCTGACGTACAATTCAAAATTCCATGTCACCCCAGTTCAACTGTTAATATGATGAAAATTTTAAGATTATTCACCAAACACTTGTTGAATGTAATCAAATTTCCCCATCCACTCCGATGACTCATTAAGACAATCCAGCCAATGTGATGAATATCACATTTCATCCAGTTATCTGATGAGCAAGCATCGTTAACCGTCTAAAATAACTTTCTGGAGAATTAAAAAATGTTCAACAATTAATCTCATATTTCCTCAAACGGCCTCATCTCGGAGTGTGTTAATACGAGCACAGATCTTTAGAGCTGGGCCGAGTTTCATGCTCATGGCTGTCATCAGATGGTCTTCCTTGAGGAGCATCAGAGCCTGCCCATCAATCTCCTGTGATCGGAACTCCTCAGCATACGGGGCACAGCCAGGCATGGACTTGATAAACTCGTACACCTCAATAACCTGTGTAGACAAAGTCACATCTATGTAGGTTTCTTTATATAAGGTAGATTTGCGAGACTTCATCATATAACATAAAACTTATTTATCACACAACTGACCCATTTCACTTTGTCATGAACATGGTAATACACACGTTTAATAAAACCTTAAGGAGCTGTGATTGGTCAAATTTGTGAACTCTATTAATTGCATTTTTTCCCGAAATTGAATTTGAAATGTTTATTTTGTCATTATTATTTTCATTGCATTTAAAACTGTTCATTATTAAAAATAAAATCTGAACAGAATGACAATACTATGATCAAAGTACTTTGGTTTTGATGTTTACGGAGTCAGCTGATAACACATAGTTGTGTTTGAAGGGTTTTTTCTCAAATTATGAAAGTTATGTGATAAATAGAATCTTACATTCGTGTCCATGTCATACTGAATTTATTAAACTTGTTAAATAATTTTATATACCATCACCTAAATGCTTGTCACATCAAATTATTAACTCGTTTTATAAATTCAATATGACATGGACATGCATGTAAAACCCTTAATGTATGCTTTATTACATATCAGAGACACTGGGTGCATTCGCTTATCCAGTTGAAACGGTTGAACCTGTAAAGAAAACGACAGGCACAGATCTGGACCGAGGCTGACCTCAGGAAAGTTTGGCACGTGTAGATTGAGGGGTCCAGACGTACCTGACCGAAACTAAAATGCTGACTATTGCCAGTTTGCGTTATTTCTTTCTAAAACGATGTAAAGTCACATGTAGTTTTTAAGATACGCTATGTAATTTAGTGGACAGATGAAAGAAGGGCATATTATTCTTGATACATTGTTTTTTATTCTCCGAAACTGTGGATTTAAGCTCTGCTTATAGAACGGTCCAAGTGCGTTCGTTTATTGTGGAAAATTTCTGCATCACACGTACCGTTTCAACCGGGATACGCAAATGTAGCCACTGTTATATAAGGTTGTAATACATTATACCAGCTATATTGTAACATAGCTTTTTAGTAAATTGTAATACATTATACCAGCTATAGTGTAGCCTAGCTTTTTAGTAAATTGTAATACATTATACCAGCTATATTGTAACATAGGTTTTTAGTAAATTGTAATACATTATACCAGCTATATTGTAGCCTAGCTTTTTAGTAAATTGGAATACATTATACCAGCTATAGTGTAGCCTAGCTTTTTGGTAAATTTTAATACATTATACCAGCTATATTGTAATACATTATACCAGCTATAGTGTAGCCTAGCTTTTTAGTAATTTGTAATACATTATACCAGCTATATTGTAACATAGCTTTTTAGTAAATTGTAATACATTATCCCAGCTATAGTGTAGCCTAGCTTTTTAGTAATTTGTAATACATTATACCAGCTATATTGTAATACATTATACCAGCTATATTGTAGCCTAGCTTTTAGTAAATTGTAATACATTATACCAGCTAAATTGTAATACATTATACCAGCTATATTGTAATACATTATACCAGCTATAGTGTAGCCTAGCTTTTTAGTAAATTTGTTTTGCTCCATTATAAAGGCTCTCCTATTTGAGTTAAGCATACTTCATCATATCTATAATATATATCATTTGTTACAGAAAAAGTAAATCATTTATATATTTTCGACTGAAGCTTTAACTCGTTCACTCCTAAATATTTAAACTGGACTTGCCTTATCTTTGATTTGGTAAGGTTCAAATGTGTCTTTAGGGGTGAATGAGCTAATACCCAGTTTAATTCCTGACTAACAAATGCAATTTCAGACGAAGATGAAATCTTTACCGATTTAAGTATTTTCTTGTACTCTGCACATAAAAATCTGGTTAAAACCCGTGAGAATTTTCTATTCTACATCCGTAATATAATATGTAAGCAATTTTTTATTCAAAGTTGTGATATTTTTTATATGTGCTTTTCCTTTTATTAAATGCAATAATGTGTCTGTATAAGATACCAACAGAACTACACAATCAGGGAGTGATACATACGTTCCAGCGAGCGGGGTTAGACTGGGGTGTATCCTGATAGTCCCCGTCTCCCTGTCCCTGTACTGTGGTCGGAGAGTCAGGGGTCATGCTGCTCTCGTTCTCGGAGCTCGGAGAACTGCTCTGTTCGGCATGGTCGAACTGGCTATTGTCATCCAAGTCCATTTCTCCAGATAACTTAACACACAAAACAAAAAACAAAAATCAATATGATATAATATTAGTAGCTGAATGTGCATACATTTTGTTAAAGGCTATTTCATGTAGATATTGGGGGGCCTGGATGCATGTGTGACCTCCATTACTAAGAATTTCTTTTCTGCCTTCACTGAATATAAACTCTTATTAACTCATCATGGAACTTAATCTTACTGGAATTATCAAATAAATATGGCAACACTTCAAAGAGCTGCAAGAAGCCACAACTCATTGGAGCAATCTGCGGATGAAAATTATAATTTGCAAGTTGAATTTCGTTGTTTGTTTTACCTTTAATAGTTCATTTTAAACTTTTAAAATGACATGCAGCATATAAATACTCTTTGAAACACAAAATAAGTAGAAACCTTTAGAACATTGAGTGTCATATAGGATTTGTTATCTACCACAGTCACTATACATCAGTTTTTCAACTTTGATTACATATTGCCTGTGATGCTGATGCTGCATGGGTGGTGACACTAAACTGGATACTGGTCAGTGGTCACGTGATCGCCCCGAGCCCTAAGGGACGTGTGGAAAAAAGGAGATCGTGCGCACCCCTCCCTGCACACGGCCCATAAGCTGGATATTGGGTATAGACCTGATAGTGTGGTCAAATGTATTGTTGATGTGTATCTCCCGAGCCCAGTTGAGATGGAAATACTTAATGTCATAAACCACGCTTAATGAAATCATTAAACTTCAATCAATGGGTTATGTTTTACTTTATACAACAATTCCATGAACATGGGTCTTAACATAATCCACATGAACATAAATCTCACACATAAATTACGTTGACATGACAGTTTCTCATACATAGAACACAAGAAGATAATGACACAAAATATTGCTGTAATGGCTACTGACATTGTAGCGAGATCCGCGTCCTCCCCGCCAACCCTTCCTCACCCCAAACACCGGCTTCTTCTTCATCACCTTGCCACTAGAGGCCAGTGAAGCTGAAACACAAAATTCAAAATAGTTGATCATGATTTCAAAAGTTATTTGTTTCTGTCAATAAGTAATACCTTACAACAGGTCTTATTTATATGTGGCAAATATCAGTTTTCTTCTTGCAGGTGGTGAAATTAACAAATTCAATAGATATCAATGTTTATCTGTCAGAGGAAATTATCATGGCTGAACTATTAAAACCAATCATGTTTGGTAGTTGTGTGTATTAATTGGTAAATCAGTCCTATATTTACACTACTTAACCATTCAGTTGAAAACAACAAGAAAGTAGAACTTAATTAACGTTGATACATCTGGGCCGAGAAATTTAGGAAGTGAATTTCCACAGATACTTACGTGGTCGACCCCGAACCCTGAACAAGGATATACGACGTGAACAGGCAACATTGAACCTCTTTGCACATGGCATGGAACAAAATCTGTTTGACTTCTTAAATCTGGAGGATTGTTCATCCTTGCCACAGAACTCACACTTGACAAATGGTCTCCTTGTGTTGTCTGCTGTTAAATAATAAAACAGTTTAATCATAGATACAAAAATAGAAATCTTTCTAAAAATCTTTGTTCCAGCAACATGTCAAACAAAATGCACATCAAGTTCAATGCAATAACAAGAATTTTGTTTTAAAGACTGCTGAAATAATAGGATTTACATTAGAAGGAATGAGCATTTAATATTACAAGGCAATGACATCTATCAAAGGGATTAGGAAGTCGATAACAAGTCGGAAGCAATATTCAAGGAGAGAAATAAAATTTCTCAAAGAGGTTGCTTAATCAAATATTATCTTTACATTGGTAAACTACATAACCATGCTGTCTCAATTAACAGTGGAAGTACTACAGAGAATACATATAATCTATTGGATTAGGAAATCAAATTTTCACATATAACTAGAACACTGACAGGTCAGCAAGGACCCTGCCATGTGCAAAAAGGATGTGGCAATCCATATCTACATATCACCATGTACCACCATGTCAAATTTCAATAAGATTGGTCTTTTGGGCTCTGAGATAATCTCTGGAAATGAAAGTGTGGATGGACGAACAGACTGACACAGTAATTACTAAAGGGCACCTGCATCTCGGCTACTGGGCCCTAATAGTCTCTCATGATAACTTCTCCAGTTATTGCCGAAGGAATGGTTTTTAAAGACAGGTTTAACTATTATTATCGAAGGATTTATCTCACAGGTCAGGATTAACTAACCTATGTCTTGTTTGTTGGTCAATGAAGAGATAACCTCTGAAAATGAAAGTGTGAACAGACAGACTGACACAGTGATTACTAAAGGGCACCTGCATCTCTGATGCTGGGGCCAAATAGTCTCTCATGATAACTTCTCTTATTATGGCAGAAGGAATAGTTTTTCAAGACAGGTTAAACTATTAAGGACTTATCTCACGGGTCAGGACTAACTAACCTAAGCCTTGTTTGTTGGTCAACGAAGAGTGACCGCTGTCCATGTGTGAATCTCCATCTAAGTCTATCTGTTTGTCTTCAGAAGGTGTCTGTCCAGGTTTAGGTGGGATAAACTCTGTGAGAAGTGACGATCTCTCCACCTTAACAACATAAATATATAATCAATCAATATTCTTCTTCAAATTGTGGAATGTTGTGAGACGTTCTAACAGTTCTTTTGATCACATAATGGTTAATGCAATATACTCAATTTACTCTAAAAATACACAAGTCAGATGGACGGGGCAAAATGGGTTAACATATCACTTATCTGTCTGACCGCCTACATTAAAAGACCAGTGACAAAGGAGTCGGGTGTATTTAAAAGCTTGCAAAATAGATATAGTTATACTGGTTGTGCACAATGCAAACTGTGTGTTAAGATACAAGACAGTTTGTGATTTAATTCTGATTCAATTTTCTACTAACTGCCAGTAAAACAAATTTTGAAAATGATATTAAAATTGAAATGGATAAGGTAATACATATTTTACATTTTTATTTTTTTTGAACACTGGAGATTTTAAGTGTAACAATTCTTACAGTGAACATGACTGCATTATGAAATAGATCGGTTTTACAAATGACCTTGAGCAGGTCTGGCCTACTTACAGCGAAGGGTTCAGGTCCCTCCTGTATAATGAAGCCCTCTATCACGTGGGTAAGAATGTGGGGTTTTACAATAGCCCTTTGTTTCTCCACCACAATCGGTGCAACAGCAACTATTTCCACTTTCTCGTTAGTATCCATCTTGTCTTCAGATAGGTCGGTTGTCGAGTTCACCAGGTTTGGATCAGATGTGGGTGGGTCCTGAAAAAATATATAATCATGTGGAAACATTTAATACAAGATTCATCTTTCTTAAATTACACAAACATTTAAGTCATTTTATTTAATAGAAAACACACTTCTGTACATTATCTAATAGTTTCAACACATAGAACAAGCAATCAAAGATGCTACTTGGCATAACACAATAATACAAAATATTTCGTCTATGAATAGATAAGCCATATATATGTGGAAATAAACAAAGAAAAGTCAACATGAACATAAATTATAAATATGAAAGTTAGTTGTTCTTGATTCTCCAGAATAGTCGCTATCACCAACTAATGGAGGGATTTTCTGTAGAAATGTAAACTTTTGCACTTGTATTATTTCCACTCTTCAAAGTCGTTTCGCTGTTAATTTAACTGTTGTATATTTCTGTTATTTTTCCAACATAGCCTAAATCTGAACTTTCACCTTTGACCCAGTTTCTGTCTGGTTCACCTCTGCCATTCCATTGCTGGACGATTCATGTGTTGTGGTTTTCTTAGCAGCTTCTATTTCTGAATCAGACTGGCTCTTAGCTTGAGTGGTCAGGTTTACCACCTGAGTGGTGGGTGTTTCGGGTTTAGATTGACTCGTTGCCGCCGCAGTGGCCTTTAAGGCTGATGCCACTGTGTTTGTGGCAGCTGTGGCTGTAGTCACTGCTGTGCTCTTGTTTTGGTTTCGAGGCCTGCCCTTCGGTGTGCGAGGCAGGCTTGGTATAGACAATTTTGTCCTCTGTCCTACCATCTGAGTTGGGGGAATCTTGGCAGTGTTAATTTTCCCTAAAGAAGGCAGGATAGCCTTGCCGGCAGATTGAGCTCCGGCTGCCTGTTTTGACAAGGCCACCGACCCAGGATTGGCCTTGACCTGTAAATTCTGTGGCATTTCCATGCGGCCGCCCTTCATTGCAGGACCTATTGTCTGGACACCGGTGGCTGTCATCATTCCCTGTTGTGTTGGGATCTGGCTGGCAGGTCGTAGGAACAGCGACTGTCCCGCAGACAAGATAGTTGGTGACTGGCCTGGGGCAGAGAGGAGTTGTTGATGAGCCAATGGAATGCCCTGTTGCTGGAGACTAGCCATGGCCTGTAAGACCGCCTGATTGGCCAGCATGGGCTGGACATGAGAGGAGATAATCTGACCGGTACTGGACACAATCTGGGGCTGGGAGAAGCGTATTGGAGCCTGTGTGTTGATGAGCTGCGACTGACCAGTCTGGCTCAGGGACATTGACTGACATTTGCTCTGAAGATATAAACACATGTTTTAAGAAACAACACATTGGCCTAGCTTACACATAGAACATTTAAATACAGCAAGACCCTTTACAAGACTGGGAATTTCAGAGAAATAGATAAGATGAAACATACCACAGAATAAACAACTTTCAATCCATACAAGGTTTAACCGCCATGTAGCGAAAGTGCACAGTAATATTGTTTCCTAAAACATAAGATTGCAAGGTTTACAAGAGGAAGACCATTTTTTCATACATGGCAGTTTTTATTTTTACCAAACAAATTATTAAAAAAAATCCCAGAAAGAGATGTATTTAACTAACTCTCAGATATAAAATGGCTTTTGCAGCTCAAGATATACTTACATGGCCAGTAACAAATCCCTGTGTGTTTGCTACCTGTGGGTTAGGGAGCACACCTGCAAATAGAAAATAGGTATATGCTTGTCCAAGTACTCTATCAAATACATTTTTATTTTGTTAACAACATCTTCAATAAGATTCCTGTATTTGGAAATATGTCAAATCAAAGTTTTACTTTATACACAAACAATGTACATATTAAATTGTATGGCAAAGTTTCAAGACTGAATGGTCCCTTTGAAACGTTACTACACATGCCAACATTGTTTGTGTAATAAAGTAAAACTTTGATATTTCGTTAGCAATATTTTGACAAAGTTTTTTAATGAAATTTCAGTAAATAGTAATTTCTTTTTTTATTTGTTATGAAACTTTGGCAATTTATCAATTAATCTTGAAAGTCTTTTCAAAATGTGAGTATTGTTTTTTTTAAACTTTATTTAAGTGACTATATATATAAACTTACTGAGCTGTGACAGCACCAAGGGTTGTGGGCCACCAGCCTGCATGCCCTGGGTAGGCATGATAGGTTTTCCTCCCACCAAAGCTGTAGCCTGTGCCTGCTGTATCTGACCCATCCCAGTTGTCTGCCCTTTGTTCCCATTAGCACCTCCTTTCCCATTCGACGACTGTGCATTGCTGTTGGAAACTTGGGATGTGACTGCAGAGCTGAAATTCATTCCTGGGTTTTGCTGTAGTAGACACAAAATATTTGCACACATTTTTAATTTCAACATCAGTTTTACAGCCATGTACAGGCTACTTTCCCTAGAAAAAGTATTTTCCCCCCAAAATGAAGAAACAATGAGAAATATCTTCCTAATACATGTATCAAAAAAAAAAAGTTGTATTTTTCAAATTTATGTAGGAACAGGACGTTGTAAAATTTTGGTAAAAAGACACTGGACATAACTGTTCCAAAATTATACAAACATATTTTATCAAGATCACCTCAATTCATCACTCCTCAAAATCAAGCACAGCAGTCTTCAATCCTTATATGTTCCTACCTGGTTACTTGTGGCGATACTGGCAACCTTGATAACAGTAGAGTTTCAAATAAACATAAGGTGATGCTTACCTGTGTTGGTGTGGTGGGCCTCAGTGAGAGTAAGTTTCCAGGACTGTTGGTGTTGTTATTGACAGACCAAGGTTGTAAGGTGATGCTTACCTGTGTTGGTGTGGTGGGCCTCCATGAGAGTAAGTTTCCAGGACTGTTGGTGTTGTTATTGACAGACTGAGGTTGTAAGGTGATGCTTACCTGTGTTGGTGTGGTGGGGCCTGGTGAGAGTAAGTTTCCAGGACTGTTGAGACTGTTATTGACAGACAGAGGTTGTCAGGTGATGCTTACCTGTGTTGGTGTGGTGGGGCTTTGTGAGAGTAAGTTTCCAGGACTGTTGAGATTATTATTGACCGACTGAGGTTGTCAGGTGATGCTTGCCTGTGTTGGTGTGGTGGGGCTTGGTGAGAGAAAGTTTCCAGGACTGTTGAGACTGTTATTGACAGACAGAGGTTGTCAGGTGATGCTTACCTGTGTTGGTGTTGTGGGGCTTTGTGAGAGTAAGTTTCCAGGACTGTTGAGATTATTATTGACAGACTGAGGTTGTCAGGTGATGCTTACATGTGTTGGTGTGGTGGGGCATGGTGAGAGTAAGTTTCCAGGACTGTTGAGATTATTATTGACCGACTGAGGTTGTCAGGTGATGCTTTCCTGTGTTGGTGTGGTGGGGCTTGGTGAGAGAAAGTTTCCAGGACTGTTGAGATTGTTATTGACATACTGAGGTTGTCAGGTGATGCTTACCTGTGTTTGTGTGGTGGGGCTTGGTGAGAGTAAGTTTCCAGGACTGTTTGTGTTGTTATTGACAGACTGAGGTTGTCAGGCGATGCTTACCTGTGTTGGTGTGGTGGGGCTTTGTGAGAGTAAGTTTCCAGGACTGTTGAGATTATTATTGACAGACTGAGGTTGGCAGGTGATGCTTACCTGTGTTGGGGTAGTGGGGCTTGGTGGGAGTAAGTTTCCAGGACTGTTGAGACTGTTATTGACAGACTGAGGTTGTCAGGGGATGCTTACCTGTGTTGGTGTGGTGGGGCTTTGTGAGAGTAAGTTTCCAGGACTGTTGAGATTATTATTGACCGACTGAGGTTGTCAGGTGATGCTTTCCTGTGTTGGTGTGGTGGGGCTTGGTGAGAGAAAGTTTCCAGGACTGTTGAGACTGTTATTGACAGACAGAGGTTGTCAGGTGATGCTTACCTGTGTTGGTGTAGAGGGGCTGGTTGAGAGTAAGTTTCCAAGACTGTTGATGTTGTTATTGACAGACTGAGGTTGTAAGGTGATGCTTACCTGTGTTGGTGTGGTGGGGCTATGTGCGAGTAAGTTTCCAGGACTGTTGAGACTGTTATTTGTTGAGATTGTTATTGACAGACTGAGGTTGTCAGGGGATGCTTACCTGTGTTGGTGTGGTGGGGCTTTGTGAGAGTAAGTTTCCAGGACTGTTGGTGTTTTTATTGACAGACTGAGGTTGTCAGGTGATGCTTACATGTGTTGGTGTGGTGGGGCATGGTGAGAGTAAGGTTCCAGGACTGTTGAGACTGTTATTGACAGACTGAGGTTGTGAGGTGATTCTTACCTGTGTTGGTGTAGTGGGGCTTGGTGAGAGTAAGTTTCTAATACTGTTGGTGTTGTTATTGACAGACTGAGGTTGTCAGGCGATGCTTACCTGTGTTGGTGTGGTGGGGCTTGGTGGGAGTAAGTTTCCAGGACTGTTGAGACTGTTATGAGGTTGTCAGGTGATGCTTACCTGTGTTGGCGTGGTGGGGCTTGGTGAGAGTAAGTTTCCAGGCCTGTTGAGATTGTTATTGACAGACTGAGGTTGTCAGGTGGTGCTTACCTGTGTTGGTGTGGTGGGGCTTGGTGTGAGTAAGCTTCCAGGACTGTTGGTGTTGTTATTGACAGACCAAGGTTGTAAGGTGATGCTTACCTGTGTTGGTGTGGTGGGGCCTGGTGAGAGTAAGTTTCCAGGACTGTTGAGATTATTATTGACAGACTGAGGTTGTCAGGTGATGCTTACCTGTGTTGGTGTTGTGGGGCTTTGTGAGAGTAAGTTTCCAGGACTGTTGAGATTATTATTGACAGACTGAGGTTGTCAGGTGATGCTTACCTGTGTTGTTGTGGTGGGGCTTGGTGAGAATAAGTGTCCAGGACTGTTGGTGTTGTTATTGACAGACTGAGGGTGTCAGGTGATGCTTAGCTGTTTTGGTGTAGTGGGGCTTGGTGAGAGTAAGTTTCCAGGACTGTTGAGACTGTTATGAGGTTGTCAGGTGATGCTTACCTGTGTTGGTGTGGTGGGGCTATGTGAGAGTAAGTTTCCAGGACTGTTGAGACTGTTATTGACAGACTGAGGTTGTCGCTGCATGGCCATGGCAGCCATGTTCATGTTCATGTTAAGTTGTTGTGGATTTATGTTCATGTTCATGGCACTGGCCTGCATAGCAGCTGAAACACACAACATAAAACATGATCGGTTTACATCAGGGATTAAACAAGGTCAATTTTACTCCATGTACATGCAATATTCCTTTGTGAAACAGTGGTTCATTCTACCACTAATAAAGATAGTCTTTCCCTGTTTATTTAATTTAACTCATTCATCCCTGAAGACACATTTGAACTCTTCCAATTCAAAGATTGGAATAGTTCATAATGAAATTTCAGGGGTGAACAAGTTAAAATGAATGATAACAGATTTAAAATACTATTAAAGCAACTAAATGCTTCTATCAACACAAATCTTTGAAATAGTAAGAACTTGCCTGATATTCCTTGAAAAGTGATGGGGTATAAACCATATAATCCAGTAACTTTCAAGGCTTACTGAACAAAGTCAAGCATCCCCACAGTATGTCTCTTTTTTCCATTAGAGTACTTTTAATTTCAAGCATTGACTTAAATTCAAGCACTTTTTTGGCCTATACCATCTATGACAATCTATGGTTCAGTTTATTGTGAGTATAGCTTACCCTGCATGGCGGCATTCTGTAACATGATCTGTTGCTGGTTGTATGGGAACTGTGATATATACGGTGGACTGTGCATCTGAGGAATGACCTGAACCTGTGGTATAGGGTTGCGTATCCCTGCCGCTACCATGGTCGCCATGGTATTGGTCATGGAAGTCACAGGTAGGGAAGTCCCCATATTTGACACAGAATGCATGGAGGTCTGTGGTTGAGTCTGTTGCACCTATAGCAATGCAGGGAAACAAAAATTAAAATGTATCACCTCAGTTTTTAACAAAATTGTTTCCCAAACGTTGACGTCATCCCCGATTGCACATGCATCATACAATAAAACTTGTTTATAATGAACCCAAGGAGGCTTTAGAAATAACTTCTCTAGCCAAAATCCATGGCAAAGTTAAAGGTTCATAAAACAATACAGGAATATGATCTGGCTTCATTATTAAGTAGTACAGTACATTTCACTTAATATCACGTCTGTTAATGTCACTTTTCGGTTATTATCATGTTTTTTTGATGCACCGTTTTTCCTGCTATATAATCTATGCAATTCAATTCTTTTATTATCACCTGATTTTATGTCGATTTCTCTTAATATCACTTTATTTTGGCCACTTTCACCAAAAAAATACAGGTAAATGGTGGTAATGATTCATGATAAATGCCCTGGGGACCTTCTGTCACACCCTGGACGCATTATGTAAACAATGCCTTGGCCTAACAGGATATTTTTTACACCTGGCTGACTGTCAAACAATAGGTTACACCTGGCTGACTGTTAAACAATAGGTTGACTTACATACTTGTTAATATGATATTCACCTGTGGTTGGGGGAGCTAGGACAGTCTAACATCTGTAAACTTTTCTAATGCCAAGTGTGATGTTTTCTTTCAACTAATTATAACATGTGTACTATCTTCGATTACACACTTGCAGCAAATATCTAAGAAAATTAACCTATAAAAAGATGTTACTAGCGAAAGAACAGTATATATATCAAGATATAGGTAAATATTTACCAAGTCTCATGTTTACAATCGGATTTGATGCAGAATACCAGCCAAACACTTGTATGCCTACATCACTACTGCAGTAAACAATCATAATTACGATCGTACTTATCGTCATTTTGCTACTAACTATATGAAATGTAACTGCATACTGAAATGAAATACAAATAATATATTTATTTCTATACTTATTTACTTTTATCTATATTTCAACTAGGGTAAAGAACAAGGTTAGTTACAAAATATCAATCTTCTTCGTAGAGCCACATCACTTAGGCATTTGACTAAGTTTACTTCCAGTTTTGAGGGCTGAAAAACATCAGAAAATATGTATTCTGTTTATGTCATGTTTCTGTTAATATCATGTTTTTCTCTGACAAATGGGAAGTGATATTAAGAGAAATCTACTGTATTTGGTGTTTATAGTTTTCAGATGTACCAATGTATCAAAATCTATGAACGTTTTTGGCATTTTGTCATTAAATTGTTGTTTTGATCACCAAAAGAAATGTCTACTGCCAAATTATAGTGGCCAGTTGACATTGCCTTACAAAAGTAATCAACTGTTCAACAAAATTGCAGTAAATTGCATATTATTTTATTTTTAAAATATACATCTGATATAATATCATACTCTCCCTGGTCTTTGCAACTATGCTCTTGGTTAATTTGTATATTTTCAGGTAAACTTGCAATATTTGTTGATACATTTACAATTTTATTGTTAACTTTACCAAAGTCCTAGTTAAGAACTGGTAGAAAACAAGAGTCGGTCATTATGTATAGGTATCAGAATATTGAAATTCTACCCACAAATGTAGAATTTGGGTTAGAATTGATTAGAATTTCAATATGTCTTTATGCCCGATACCTTCATATATGATAGCATCTATCATTACTGAACGCTTCTGTACCTTCAGTCTCGGTCATGAGGCGAAATAAGTTTTTACAGAACTTTTACTGTACTCGTAGTATGAGTAACAAAGGGAGACAAATATTTGATGAACACATACCACACGTGTAGCCGTAACAACAAAGGTAGATAACTATTAACACTTACTGCCAGCCGTACCTGGGGCTGTGAAGACTGGGGCGGCTGGTGTTGCTGCTGGTTTTGCTGGGGGACATGTTGTTGTTGCTGTTGTTGTTGGGGATGAGCCTGTTGTTGCTGTCCTTGACTGGATTGTTGTTGGGGTTGTTGATGCTGACGTGCTGAAGACGGTGGGTGTTGTTGTTGTTGTTGCGATGGCTGCGGCTGCTGTTGTTGTTGTTCAGACATAGCTGGTTTTGTTGAAGTCAAATTGTCAATTACAAATTGTCAGTTTGGATTGCTGAAAAGAAACAATGAAAAATGGGTGCAAGAATGCAGACATTGTCTAATCCAAAATTAGTTCATTTCTTATATATAATCATGGAAAACTAATTTGTTATGGGATAAGGACAGAAAGTTACTTTATGTCCTTGAATAAATATAAGAAGTCTGGAAAGGGAGTAATTTGGACTTCTCCATTAAATTTAACTAAACAACAAATGAACCCACCCATATCGTCCCTTCATTATAGGGCAAGGTTAGTGTAAGGGATTTGGTTAAGAGTCAGGTTAGGGTAAGGGGTTCCTTTTTGGGTCACAAACTCACATGTACACTAGATAGCTACATTGGGTTAAGGTACCGGTTAGGATCAGATTAAAGTTTAAAGTTAAAGAATCAAACTGTATTTAGTGATAACTTTTTAGGAAATATTGATTGTTTATTCTTGGAAATATTGATATTGGGGCAATACAGTATTTAGTTTATAGGGACGATATGGTTTTCAATAATGGGAAAATAAACTTTAATTAGGGGCAATATGAAAAAAAACGGGCATAATGGTTTGTTGCCTAACGTTCTCAGCAAATCGCTTGCTATCGATTACCATACTGGACAGTACAGTTCTGCGGTGAATTCGTCTTACATACTGCAGTATAGAAATCCGTCAAAATAGGTGATGTCGAGGTCATTAATGTATGTCATCAGTTCCAAATATATAATACAAATCAATTACAGATGAATCCACGCGTCGGTTTATCATACACTTACTACTTCGTTTGGTCATTAACTTCAAGGTTTAGTTTGTTTCAACTGTTTACATTATTTAAAACAGATTTGTGTCAACAGGTGACACGACGTTTGCCTATCGGCCAATTTCCCCCAACTATACGGGGTTGGTGTTTATAATTTAAAACCAATGAATATTTAGTAAGAATTGGAAACCTAATTGACAAAACGAACAGTAAGCATTTGCAGATATTTTATGAAAAACACCAAACAACACTATCGTTGGACCAGGGACAACGAGTGAACGACCCCTGTCGTAAAGATCAGCCGCTGTCACAATATTATTTTCTTTGTGTGTCAACAGCATCGTCCGAGGGATTTCCACCATTTCTTAATCTTTTGCATACTTGCATGCATACCATTTTCTTACCAGTAAGAGCCTCACGCTAAGTATGTACGTTGGTTTGGCTCGAGGTCGTTTCCAGAACAGAAAAACAATTCTCATTATTCGCTCATCAGTTCTAAGTCTCGTCGCCCGTCCATGTTGTTGTAGTACTCGGTATTCTTCGGACATCATCGGCGACTTCCGGTACAACCGTACTTACAGTTTTTGCGCGGGAATTTGTCAACCTATTCAAATTACCTTAAATCTATCTATCTATCTAAATGTTATACTCCACAGAGACCAAAATTGCCTTAAAGCAGAACCGAAGCTTGCCCTGAATAGCATATCCCCTTGCATAATAATTGACTCATTTTCTCTGGTACATATAAGGTATGAAGGCCACACTCTAGTGTGACCTTCATACCTTATAATGTACCATATATATACCTTATATGTACCTTGTAAAGTGTGACCACCTGTTATAAAGTGTCACCCTTGTTGTGACCTCTTGTTGAAAAGTGTGACCTCCCATTGTAAAATGTACCTACCCTCCTGTTGTAAAGTGTGACTTCTTGTTGTAAAGTGTGACATCTGTTATAAAGTGTCACCTCTTGTTGTGACCTCTTGTTGTAAAGTGTGACCTGTTGTTGTGACTCTTGTTGTAAAGTGTGACATCCCATTGTAAAGTGTACCCTCCTGTTAAAAAGTGTGACTTCTTGTTGTAAAGTGTGACATCCTGTTGTAAAGTGAGACGTACCACCTGTTAATTAAAGTGTCACCTCTTGTTGTGACCTCTTGTTGTAAAGTGTGACCTCCTGTTGTAAAGTGTGACCGGCACCTGTTAATTAAAGTGTCACCTCTTGTTTTGACCTCTTGTTGTATTGTGTACCCTCCTGTTGTAAAGTGTGACATCTTGTTGTAAGGTGTCACCTCCAGTTGTAAAGTGTCACCTCCCATTGTAATGTGTGACCTCTGGTTTTAAAGTATCCCCTCCCATTGTAAAATGAGACCTCTCCCAAATTAGATTGTCACCTCCCATTGTTAAGTATGACCTTCTGTTGGAGAATGTGACCTCTCGTTTTAGAATGTTATCTCCAGTTGTGAAGTGTGACTTCCAGTTGTTAAGTGTGACCTCCAATTGAAGATTGAAGTTTAAGGCGTCACCACCTGTCTTGTTTAGAGTGTGACTTCCCTTTGAAAAATGTGACCTCTCATTTTGAGCGTGACTCCCTTTTTAAAGTGTGACCTTTCGTTATTTTAGAGTGTAACGTCCCGTTGTAAAGTGTGACCCCTCGTTTAAGAGTGTGACCTCCCGTTGTAAAGTGTGACCCCGCGTTTAAGAGTGTGACCTCCCGTTGGAGAGTTAAACCTCTCGTTGAAGAGGATGACCTTCTGTTGTAAAGTGTTACCACTTGTTTTAGAGTGTGATGTCTTGTGCTAGAGTGTGACCTCCCTCTGTAAATTGTGACCTCCAATTGAAAAGTGTGACCTCTTGTTTTAGAGTGTGACATTCTGTTGTAAAGTATGACATCCTCTTGTAAATTGTGACAATTCCTTTTAAAGTGTGACCTTGTGTTGTAAAGTATGACCTCCCGTTAGAAAGTGTGACCTCCCATTGTAGAGTGTGACCTCTCATTTGAGAGTGTGACCTTCTGTTGTAGAGCATGACATCCCGTTGTAGAGTGTGACCTCTCGATGTAGAGCGTGACTTCCCGTTGTAAAGTGTGACCTCTTGTTTTAGAGTGTGACGTCTCGTTTTAGAGTGTGACCTACTGTTGTAAAGTCTGACCTCCAATTGAAAAGTGTGACCTCTGGTTTTAGAGTGTGACATCCTGTTGTAGAGTGTGAACTCTTGTTTTAAAGGGTCACCTTCTGTTGTAAAGTGTGACCTCTTGTTTTACAGCTTGACCTTTCGTTGTAGAGTGTGACATCCCATTGTGGGTGTGATCTTCTGTAATTAAGTGACCTCTCGTTTCAGAGTGATGTCCCATTGTAAAGTGTGACCTCTCTTTTTAAAGTGTCACCTCCTGTTGAAAAGTGTAACCTCCTGTTGTAAAGTGTAACCTCCTGTTGTAAAGTGTAACCTCCTTTTGTAAAGTGACACCTCCTGTTGTAAAGTGTAACCTCCTGTTGTAAAGTGGGGGCCGCTCTTTTTTAGAGTGACCTTCCGTTATCAAGTGTGACCTCCTGGTTTAAAGTTTGCCCTTCCCTTGCAAACTATGACCTCCTGTTGTAGGGGGTGACCTCTGGTTTTATAGTGTCGCCTTCCATTGTTAAGTGTGATCTCTGGTTGTAGAGTGTGACATCCTGTTGTAAAGTGTAACCTCCTGTTAAAAAGTGTAACCTCCTGTTGTAAAGTGTGACCTCCTGTTGTAGGGTGTAACCTCCTGTTGTAAAGTGTGACCTCCTGTTGTAAAGTGGGGGCCGCTCTTTTTTAGAGTGACCTTCCGTTATCAAGTGTGACCTCCTGTTTTAAAGTTTGACCTTCCCTTGCAAACTATGACCTCCTGTTGTAGGGTGTGACCTCTGGTTTTATAGTGTCACCTTCCATTGTTAAGTGTGATCTCTGGTTGTAGAGTGTGACATCCTGTTGTAAAGTGTAACCTCCTGTTAAAAAGTGTAACCTCCTGTTGTAAAGTGTGACCTCCTGTTGTAGGGTGTAACCTTCTGTTGTAAAGTGTGACCTCCTGTTGTAAAGTGTAACCTCCTGTTGTAAAGTGTAACCTCCTGTAAAAAAGGGTAACCTCCTGTTGCAAAGTATGACCTCTTGTTGGAAAGGGTAACTTCCTGTTGTAAAGTGTAACCTCCTTTTGTAAAGTGTGACCTCTTGTTGTAAAGTGTGACATCTGTTATCAAGGGTCACCTCTTGTTGTGACCTCCTGTTGTAGGGGGTAACCTCCTGTTGTAAAGGGTGACCTCCTGTTGTAAAGTGTCACCTCCGGTTGTAAAGTGTAACCTCCTGTTGTAAAGTGTAACCTCCTGTTGTAGGGTGTAACCTCCTGTTGTAAAGTATGACCTCTTGTTGTAAAGTGTAACTTCCTGTTGTAAAGCGGGGGCCGCTCTTTTTTAGAGTGACCTTCCGTTATCAAGTGTGACCTCCTGTTTTAAAGTTTGACCTTCCCTTGCAAACTATGACCTCCTGTTGTAGGGTGTGACCTCTGGTTTTATAGTGTCACCTTCCATTGTTAAGTGTGATCTCTGGTTGTAGAGTGTGACATCCTGTTGTAAAAACTTGTTTCATAATTGTTGTAAACTAAAACTAGTTTATTAATTTAAAGTATGCTCTATTGTTTTAATGTCATTTTGTATGAAAAAACAGTAAGGTGTTTCTACTAAGCCAGTTTTAACAAGATAACAAGTTGTTGTAGGAAAGTGCTGGTTAATTTTTGCAACCATTGCGTTTAATTATATGAATTTTCCCATATTTTATCATCAAAAATCAAGCTCGTCTTCCCAATTTTTATGTGCCTAATGAGAATATATTATTTTACACTGTAAAAAGATGTGAAATGTCCCAAGAAAGGGAAGAAAGTATTTCTACTTTCTAAATCTGTTCAAATTCTTGATAGTAAGTGTACAGTGTATTGTCATCTTTAATCAAATCATAATTATCTGAGATTTTACTTTATTATTCCGTGTTTGATACAAGATAAAATTGCTTTCTATTTTGAATAACGAATAATGCCAGATTGTTCTTCTACATCGGAAGTGCTTTTATTTTCTTTAGCTTGATCCACACTTTACAAACATCTGCCCAAATCGTGTTTTTTTGTTTTGTTTTTGACAATGTTACAATATATTGTGTTCCACAGCTTGTTCAAATCAACAGGAGTTTTAAAGATCACTTAATGCTACTTACTAGATGTTTTTTAGTCTTCTTGCATGTCCATGTCAATTTTAGTCTTTCCATAAAAGATTTTATGAGGATCATTGTAAGATCATGCTTTTCCAAAAGATTTAGATATTAGCATTACAAATTTGTTATCAACATTTAGTTTAGTAACTAAATGCAAATCTTTATTTGATTCAGCAAAAAAAAAAAAAAAACACTGTAAAACCTTATATTTCACTCAGGTAAAATGAATGTAATTAAACCTAAATATTAGAAAATTTATATCTTGAATTTGATTTTTATTCACAGTTGTCTTCTTTTTGATAAATGGGACCGGTAACAGACAGGAGAGAAAAGGATGTTTATATCTGGACTTTCTGAACGACACACCCAATACTGTACACCAATATTTTTTTATATGTATGTGTAGGCACACAGAATGCAAGTATTAGTTTGTTGTTTCAGTCACTCCATAATTTTTCAATTTCATGCTGGTATGAATGCAAATCGGTTACATACATAATCATGATTCATGGTAAATATGTATGAACATCGAAAACATGCCTTTCAATCCTTATATTTACATTCTAAATTATTATTTATTATTGACCTACATGTAAGTACAGATATTCCCTTATATTTTTTATATCAAAATGTCTGTGTCGTCAGTGCAAATAAGATTCCTGGAACAGCCTAACATCACCAAAAGTGCAATTTCTTCTGGTAATGCTTATTGAGGAACTAGCAGTGGAAATGTAAATATAAGTGTGTGAATAAAGAAAACAAGATTTTTTGTTATTTTCAAAAATGTATTTAGGTATAAAGGCTAATCTAGCTTTTTGAAATATATTTTGGCGACTAAGCTCTAATCAGTGTCATTTTAATCTCCATCAAAATAGGAACTATGAAATCAGGAGTGATTCTATGTACATACTCATGTTAACTTTATTATAATGCACAAATTGCTGAAATGTATATCATCATCTCTTTTGTGGGTTTTTTGTTTATATAATTATATTGATGAAATATGAAAGTTGTGTCTTGTCTTGTGCTGTATTTTGTTAATTTATTTCTTTGTTAAAAGAAAAAATAGATGTGGGAAAAAATGAATTTTCAAAATACTATAACAGAATGTTCCAATTAAATCATTAGTGATCTTGATTGCTGTTCTTGATAGTTGTACATTTTAGAAACTCTTTCAGAGAATATTTCAAAAGTTTTGATAGTTTCAAAGGTATTACTAAACAAACACAATTTTACTTTGGTTATCTCCTATTGCTTTTATTAGTATACTTGCATTACTGGGCCTATTTATTGCCTGCATAATAATTGAAATATGTCCTACAAATTTTACAGATCCAGTTGCGTCCCTTAGAACAGGTTTCTTGTCTGATCAAATGATATTCTTCTGGTTCTTCTAATAATTACTTGTCCTGTCCATAACTTTTAAACTATTTAAGATATCTTGATGAAACTTGCAGTATACCTGAGTCACACATAGACAATATGCAGTGCATTGTCAATAGGTCCCCTTGAGCTCGAGGTCGAATAAGAGCACATCTTTGGGTCTTAACTTTTAACATGTTAAAGATATCATGAAGAAACTTTCATTTTACCTAAATTATCCACAGACAATGTACAGTGCACTGTCAATAGGTCACTGTGACCTTGACATTGAGGTCAAAGGTCAAATGAATCCAACTTTTCAGTCAAATTTAGTCTGGTCCGTAACTTTTAAACTGTTAAAGATATCTCGATGCAACTTACAGTACACATGCATTACCCACAGATGATGTGCATGCAAACCTCAAGGTCAAAGGTCAAATAAATGCAAACTTTTCAGTTGTGACTTTTAAAGTACATCTTTATGTATCCAGAAAGGTCAGCCTGCAGGTATCAGACATCCATAAACATTACTTTAATCATTGTGACTATCAACACTCCTGTCATTACGTTCATATGAATGCCAAGTCGGTTGAACCTAACCAAATCATAGACTGGGCAAGTCCAGTGTAAATATGTAGGGACGAATGAGGTAACAGCTATAGTTATTTAAGGCAGTGCCCCCATATGTGTAATGTATGTGCGTGTGCTGGAGACGGTATGTTGGGGTATTTGCCTCCTTGCCATAGCGTGGATCTGTTGCCGACTTTAGAGTGGTACTTCACTGAAATACCACAAAGAGGTCACCTCACATGTTTATAATGTCTATAATAGCAGTGTTCTGTTTTGACTCTTTGATACACACTAAAATTCATCATCCTTACTATTTTGAAATTATATTTTTGGTTCCTTAAACACAAACCAACATTTTTTAGTTAAAGTGAATGCGTCAAATCAGATAAACTACCAAGTCACAACATTGTTGTCATCTGTAACCTTGACCTTGAAAGGTCTTATTTTGACCTTTGACTTGGAACAGAGGTTATTTAAAACAGTTCCCAAAATGTTACTAACTATTTCTGGACCCCAGTTTCATGAACATCCCTTAACTGCAGGAATCTGAAGGTTTTTTTCTTAGGAAAGCATTACTGAAATGTAGCAAAATTTCTTGAATTTAAGATTTTCTTTAACACCAGTAAAGCTTCCCTGCAAAAAAACCCACCCCTCAAGTTGTGGAATAACTTAGGCGAGCTGCAAAAGAAGTTCATATTAATTATGGACTTTTGTGCTGGTGAATATGATGTGATATGAACCTGAAATAGGTTCATATCACATCATATTTACCAGCACAAAAGACCAAAACTTTTTATTGTATGCCTCAACAATGAAAGTTTGTATCATTAGCCTTTTACTCGAATGAGTCTTTGTGTAAAATTTAGCCAGGGTTGAATCCAACAGTTCCGCATCATAGCTTTCAGAAGACATCGTCAAGGTTCTTTTCCTTAAGATAAGTATGGAAGACACGCACTGTGTCTTCTGTGGCCTTTTTGTGTTAACAGCATCTTTATTTTCATGTAGTTTGGAAATTATAAGATGTAACCGAGGCGAAGAGGTCGCCTGCAGCCATCTTCTGTTTTCATCTGACAGATAGCGTTCCTGTCTAACTGCATGAACGACAGGTTCCAGGGAATTTCCATGTAGGCTATATATAGAAACCGATATTCACCGGATAACCAGTCTACATGAGTTTTTGAGGACTGGTCACATGTATAGGATCTGACCAATGTGATTGCGAGAATTTTTCAAGCATATAATAAAGTCAGATATATGCTGACATGCTACCTACAAAATACTGTAATTTGTGTAAGCATTATCTCCCTTGAATTACAAAAATTCTTAGCTACTCTTGCTACATCAATGTTTGTAAAATATGCAGCCAATTGAAGAAAATGGAAGCCGTTTTCTTACTTTTTAATTTGGCTTCCTTATTGATCTGTCCAGTTATAATTAGTGTGGTCATGGGTGTAGTTATGTAGCCCTCGTTCGAAGTGTGAGCTGGTCCAGGGCAGGGCCTTGGTTGGAAAAGTGGGTATATAACAAACAGTATGTTTTTGTTTTGTTTTTGTTTGAAAATTTGGCGGATTCATCTGTGCACCAGCAGCTAATTAGTAAAAATAACACATCTGGTGATTTATATGTTAGTACACTGAAAAATATGTATTCATTAGTTCTTTTTAATGAAAAGTTAGTTTCAGTGAACCTTTCATAGGTAAAACTTTCTCAAATTCTATGTTTCTTATTAATTTTTAAAAACAATTCTATGTGAAATTGCCATATTATTACAAGTCATATACTGTAAGAGTATTTATTTTAGCCGACACAAATTTCAGCATATTGTACAATTTTAACAGGTTAGCGCATTGATGAAATGGCGCAATTGAATCACAATGTATACATGCATAGGAAAACTTTATACAGAAACATCATTTAGTGCAATGTTTAAAGCTTGAAAAAGCTCTAAAATTAGAATACGACTAAAATATATATGTTTACAGGCATTTAATGGCTGGGTATTCTGGTCTGCCAAAATGAAGGTATCATTTAAATTTCTCCCACCCTTCACAGGTGTGTCTCCCGTATTAGCCGGGAAAGATCAGCTTGTCACCCCCTAGGGGGAGATAGCCTCGTGCCGATTAGCACGTTTTTGATTGACGTCATTATAACGCATCATCGGTAATTGTGACGTCATCAAAAGTGAAGGACGATATGCATACCCCACATGTGTTTTTGTTTACAAACATGGCAGACTACTGTAGGTGGAGTTGTGACTGAAATAATAGGATGGGAGAAACATAACCATCCCCTACCTTGAGGGTGTATCGGAGAAATCTCCAACAATCGGGGTGATTTTTTGGTTGTCTAACCCTCGGCAGAGCCTCGGGATAGACAGCCAAAAACAGCACCCCTCGGGTTGGAGATTTCTCTGTCACACCCTCAAAGTAGGGGAAGATTCTATCAATCAACACAACACAGGATAGGAATTCATAGTATATTTTGTTTTATTATGAATGAATATTAATCATAACAACATATGTTGACAAAAGACAAATGATTTAAGTACAAAATCTGAACAGACATCAAAAGTATGAAACAAATAATATTACAATGGGTATAAATACATTTTATTAATTAAAAATATCATGACAAAATGATATTAAAGAGGAAGACAAATAAATTTCACTTATACAAGACCAGAGTAAAACATTAATGATTACCTAGCTACCAACATCATTTAAACATATAGAAAGCAGGAAGAGACATCATATAACAGGAAGTGACATCATATAACAGGAAGTGACATCATATAACAGGAAGTGACATCATAATAACAGGAAGTCACATCCCATTTTTTGAGTAAAACCATCGTAGCCAAGTTGTTTGGTCACATTATTTTCTTGAAGACAGGAAATATACTGGCAAGAGTTTCTCAATAAAAAAATCAAAATGCTTATAATGTGATTACAATTTGCTGTAGCGAGTAAAACAATTAAATGATGTCGTGGTATATCATAGGTTATGATGTACTACAATTTATATATAGATATTTATATACAAATGAATTCAAGGTAACTAAAGTGTAAAACATCTATCCTGAGCAACCATAACTTGATTTCTACCATCTAAACACTATACTTCCATGCCCTCTGCATCTCATTGTATGCATTCAAGTAACTCTATATATAGTTCTTAAACGAATGCATCCTGTTCAGTGCATCCATTTAAAACAAATTTTGGCATTTTAACGTACATTAGATTTATTGTTAATAAAACATAAAAAAAATAAAATGTATTCAGCTATATATTTTCTTGTCATATTGCAAAACACAGTTCATTGACCTCAATAAA
The DNA here is from genome assembly GCF_002113885.1 of Mizuhopecten yessoensis. NCBI lineage: Eukaryota > Metazoa > Mollusca > Bivalvia > Pectinida > Pectinidae > Mizuhopecten > Mizuhopecten yessoensis. The sequence continues at coordinate 1,164,753 of NW_018408742.1, read as the reverse complement.
CTGCAGTTTGAATTTATTTTATGTTAAAAGGCAACTTGGTCAGGAGGTTGACAGTCTACTGGACCAATACTTCAAAGTAGTGTTCCTGACAGGGCAGAAATCAATCACTGTTTCACAAAAATAAAATGTGGTAAATACCACAAAATTTTGAATGCTATAAATATTACTTTAAAAATCAATTATTCTTTCCCATTTTAATTTTAATGAGTTCTGAATTTTCAGTGTAATGTCTAATTGCTATAAATGTTCCAGGAATTTTGTAGCAATTATAAACATCGTGGAAGGGAGTTCTTTACTTTTGTAAGTTTCTTTATATTCCAGGTTTTGTTCATTGTATAACCAATGGAACGGTTGGTAACCTAAACTCCTAAATAATAAGTGGTTGTAAGTAAAATTTTAGTAACAGGATTAAAAAGGAAAAATACTTCGAGTGAATGAAGGAGGGATATTTTAACAGTAAGAATGTACCGTGTATACATTTACTCCATTTTTTATTGATCAAAATTACCCGATATCTACCGTACTCACTCCATTACATTTGCCAAAGGCTATACTTCACTTCATCAATTTTATCCTAGATCTTCTGTACGTTTGAAGTCAGTAGTAAAATGTACTTACCAGAAATGTACTCAATAAAGCCAAGCCTAGTATTTGGTCCCATTTTTATCAATTTAGAGCAACATCTGATCAGTTCTTCCAAAAATGTATAAGTGAATGTTTTTCACAGAACACAGCGATATGAATCAAAATTAGACCCCCCTACTGCTGATAAGATGCTCGAGAATTAGGTCAGGTACTAAGAAGGCCATAAAAAGGTATAAGTTACCATTTCTAAAAAACGGTAAATATGAATTTGATTAAAATATTGATGGTATCTGAAATGTGTAATAAAACCACACAAACACCATGTACAGCAGACCTTGTTGTTAGCTTTGATATCTCCATCATCAAAATGTCATTTCTTGGTCCCTGTGTTTTATCATACTGTTTACTGGGAAGTATTTTCTGCAGTTTAACTTTTACCTTTTTATGTGAGCCGAAAGGATCACATCAGTGAATTCTAGTACAAAGCTTACTGTAACAGGGGTCATTATTTTTTCAATGCCTCCACTAGGAGTCGAACTCGGGACCTCTGGTTTACTAGTGTTATATGCTCTACCGAATGAACTAAAGAGAAATTCTCCCTAGGCGAGTTGGTAAGAAGCAGCTAGTATTTTACCAGGGTAACGTTACTATATATAACACAGGACAATTACAGATTTTCCTCGTTAAATATTAATGCCACTACATGAAAATTTTCTGCAAAAAAGTGGTAGTTAAATAAAAAAAATCTTAACCAGATAGAGAAAGTGACAGTTATTATTTCTGACCTCAATATCATGATTCTGTCCACGACCTCCTTATACATCTCACTTGTAAGTTTACCGGTAAATAAATCTTAAGTTTACTGGTAAATTAATTTTTCATTGAATATGGAAATGGGCCGAATAGAATAAACTGAGACCAAAAAAAGGGAACTTGTTTGCTAAAATTGAAAAAATAAAACAATCTGTCACAAACGTCCTGTGAAAATTTATTTAAATTAGTTATTTAATTTTACACAACTAAGTTATTCATATAAAAAAAACGTTTTAGTCAATTTTCCATGAAAATTGAGTTATGTCAGAAACATGTATGCACAAGCAATTCAGAAATTTGATACACCTGCCCGATATGACATAGATACAGATCCCAACAGATAGGGTACTTTGACATGCAACAGATGTCTACACTAGAGAGATGACTCACACCCAACAATTAAACTAGGTCGGTTACATAAATATATTCTGTAACTTATCCTGCAGCTTCTCTATATAACAATTTTTAGGAAAATTTATAAATAAATTCTGTTAAACTTTTTATCAGATTTGCGATAACCTAGACCTGTACTGTATGCTTGACTACAAATAAGTGTATTGATTGTTTCTGTTTAAAGGAGAGAGTCCCAGTGGTCTATGTTGTATCTCCACTGAAGAAGAGTTCCGATTTGTCAGGATTTTTATAACTTTGAGTTTCTTACCGACATTCTATAAGATAGAGTTATATTTACATGTGAACAAAATATCTTTTTTACAATTTCTTTTATGACTAAAAACAATTTCCTCCACGATAATTCAATCCCAAGACCTTTTGATTATAATCCAGGGAACTTCATGCTTCATGATAGTTGTTAATACTTTTCTGCAAAATTACTGAGAACAATTTCAAAATGTCTGAATTCCTTACTTAATAAATCTCCTGCATATTATTTCCTCATAAATTTGTCATGTTTTATGATCAGCAAAGTTGACTGGACCATATATGAGGCACTAATAAAGAAACAATCAAATTATTTTTACAGTTGATATCCAAATTGGCTTCAGTCTTTTTCTTATTAAAAAAATCTGCGAAATCATGGTGGTCTGGAGATAAATCCCAAACACGCCAGTGAGTATAGTTACTGTAGGGCATTGCGATTCCTATCCTAAAACCAGTTCTTTTGACCCATAGTCGTATCACTTAGGTACTCATGGACTTAACTCATTCACCCCTGAAATTTCATAATGAACTATTCCAACATTTGAATTGGAAGAGTTCAAATGTGTCTTCAGGGGTGAATGAGTTAATGTAGCAAGGTTTCATTATTAAATCCCAGATAAAAAAAAATGCTGACACATTCCGTAAAATGGTGATGCTATCATATCATAAAAGCATGGAAAATGGATAAAAATATTGGCTATAATATGGCTTAAGGCTAATAGCACAAAATATACATGTATACACAGAGTATGTGTTTGGTTCCATATGATGAGGTAGTTTAGTCATTAAGTTCCATAATGGTGACCTGTAATTAAAATATGCAAGATGACCTCATGTAAAAGTCATCTTATTAAAAAAAATAACGACTATGACTTGGTGATGATAATCTGTTTCCAGAACCATCAACAAACAGCTGATTGCGGAAAAATCTTACAGTTTCCCATGTGTTCAGTACGACAGACTCATGTTGAGTTCAATAAGGATATGGAGACAAATCCCCCGACTTATGGCAGTTATTGACGTGTGATTGCAGAGCTTAAGTATCGTGTTTTGATTGTAAGTAGATTTTCAGGAGGACAAGGGCAGTTGACAAAAACACCCTTCATGTCACAAACAGACCTGATTAATGTTTGGTCTGGTTTCATACAACTTTAAACTGATGTAAGAAGTGTCTTGAATTCTAAAATATAAATATTTTTGATTTTCCTAGAATGACAATTTTTGTATGGTGTCAAATAACTGATTTCACTGATTAGGGCATACCCCAACAAATACATGCCGTCTACGCTTTACTGTCGATAGGAAATGTACTTGCTTCCTTGTCCAAAATTATGTAGGGTATAAATCCAGTATTTTTTTAAGAAAAAAAGACAAGTCTATAGCAAAGAGTACCATTGGAATTGGAGGAGTGAAACCAGTGGCATAGCAAATCATTTTCCGGGGTGTATGCTTACAAGGGTTTGAGCGTCCCAGGCGTGTAGTGCCAGAGGAGGGGAAGGTAGTGGGGAAGAACATTTTCTCAAACTCAAATTTTCAATAAAAATTAAAACCAAAGTTAATTAAATCAGTTGATAAATTCCCAATATCCCTGATTATTAATGATTCTGGAAAACATACTTATCTAGGATGAATGGGTGATCATGTTTAGTAAATAATGCAATACAAGCTTGATAATCGTTAACTGATCTTTCAAAAAAATAAAAATAAATGATAAAACACAAATAAAATTCACAAAGATTGAATAGTACGATAGAGTAACTTGTAAAACCTTAAATAATCTTTATCAATAAAAATCACCGAGAATTGTATGTATATGTAGTGTGTGCGCAAGTAGAATTACAAATTCAAACACTCAGACGAGAGTCGAAAGCTTCTGAGTGTCCCCCTCGTCAGTAGTAACAGTCTTAAACCGACTCTTATACACACTGTTATCGTATGAACCCCTTGTCGGCAGAGTCTGTGATTGACCTCTGACCCCAAAGTCATGAGACGTAGGGTTTTTCATTTGTTGTGCTTTTGGAGTTCGTATGAGGGGTACCACAGTGTATTGTTGTTTCTGTCCCACTGGGGGTGGAGGGACTGGTTTGCTAGGCTCCTTAGGAAAAATCCTACTGTTCTGTGAAGATTTTTTACCTGAGCTTTTTAAGGTGGAAGCTTTTTCCTGGCCTTGTTGACCATTGGTAGCACTTTTTTGTTGACTTTCAGAACTATTTTCAGTTTTCTGTTGCAAATTTTTGGTTTTCTTCTTACCAAACATACTTCCGAATAAATTCCACGAGGATTTACTCTGCATCGTCACACTAGCTGATGCGGCTCGCGGCCGTTGTTCTGGCTGTAGTTGACTAGAATCGACAACAACATGACCTGATGACGGCATCTCGTGAAAACTATGTCGATACGAGGCTGGCCTATGAATCTGTGTGGCTAAGTTGTTACCACTTTGAAACATGTTGTAAATATCCGCGGAGCTTGCAAAAAATGGTCGTCTGCCGTTCTGGTTCACATTGTCTACAGAAATGAAACGACCTTTATGGGGCATTCCGTCCATGCCACCATTTGCAAAAATATTATCACAACTTGTATTTCCTTTCACAAAATCACTAGAAGTAGACATATTTCCAATTGAACTACCTGACTGATATGACAAACTTCTGGCAGGGATATCCCCACCAAATGGCACATGTCCTCCATAGTCACTACGAGCAGAGTTAGGTCCCCTTGTATCCATGGAAACCATACTTTTCAAACTTAACATTGGTACTCCGGAGGAACCTGGTGGCTGCATTGAAGGGTCAAGTTGACCAATTTGAAACTGACCCATATTTTGGGAATTCCGATGTGCATGAGGGTTGTAATAATTATCATTTCCATAGTTTTGTTTCATCGTTTTCTGATGAAAGTATAGCACTTTTGAATCATCTTTCAAATTTTCATTTGTTTTATCAAAGTCATAGTAATTCCGGTAATTCCTATCCATATCTGTGAATTTGTCAGACAAATCTCCTTCGAACCTACGTAAATCCTCTGGTGGGCCTATATTTTCACCACTATGTGTCCTTGCACTGCGCATCTCCGTATTAGCTCCCAATTCAGTGCCTCCCTTTTCATACATGTAAACTCTGTCGGAGAAGTCATTATTGTTGACGTGATTTGCTGTTGTCACCTCAGGACTGACATCCGGCGCACTTTGAACATTTTGAATATTTTCTTCCTCTTCAATAATTGCCAACTGTCGTAATTTTTCCTGCAGGGAATTGTCCTGCGATTCCACCATTTTGTTTCTCCGTCGCACAGCCCAAGTATTACGTGTAGATGGCTGATTGTTAGTCAACGCTGGTTTTATGATAGGTCCATTAACAGAAGCTTTTACATCCCGTTTCACATTACAACCATTTCCCTGATTATAGGAATTTTCGAGATCAGAATTTGTCGTTGATGATGAAGAGCTAGATGACAGTGGGGAAGATAAGGAAGTTCCTGAACTTGAGTTTGTACCGTACCCGTCATCTAAACTTTCATCTTCAGACACTTGTCGTTTTGGGGACATAAACGTCACTTTTAGATTGGACCTGACCCCATTTCCCTTTGAAATGATGGAATTGGTGATTTCTGGCACAACTGACTCATCTGAGGCAGGAAAAGTATTTTTCGATTCATATTTCTGTTTACTATGATTGATACTTTCTTCGTTCCTTTTTTCTTCCTCCGTGGTCATCATGATCATAGTGTCTGCTGATGAATCACTGGCCGAATCTAACACATCATGTGGATCGAAATTGTCAAGCATTTGTGCTGTCACTTCCGGAGTTAAATGTTTCATAGGGGGACTAAGTAAGTCACTGACTCCCTCATCAGCCTCTTTATCAACTGTCCAAATAATGTCATGCTTTGTGACATTGGTACGAGTCAGAGGTTGCGGCTCCGGAGTTGAAGCACTCCCTGTAGGAGAGGGATTGGAATCGTGTCCTGGCGATTTTGGCGATGGTGGCATACCATTAGTCGTAACTCTGTGTGGTAAACCGCGCGGAGGAATCTGAGGAGGTAAATCCTGTGAGACTACAGTTTTGGTTTCATATTCACTTTGCTTGTTGTAAGGGTTTACCACACCAGTTCTGTGGTCCGTTTGGTTGTTGGAAGGACGTCCCTGTGTGGAGTATCCTGTGTCTCCTCCCTGGCCAGTGGGGCTATGTACTGATTCAACCCGGTCACTACGCTGTGAATAGGGGCGAGACCTCGACTCATTCACCTGCACATTGTTTTTAGGTTTGTCATTCACCCGACGTGGCAATGAACTAAACGGCCTTCCTGTTGACCCCACCGAATTAGGAATAGTCCGGTTGTAAGGGTATCTCTGGGTCAACACGGAAGAATTTGGTGATGTTTTTAACAGACTGGATATTCCCCCTTTGGGTGGGAACTCTCCAGCTTGATCTGTTGACTTCCTCACATCTATGCTTCTAGGTGGTAAAGGTGGTGTTAGCTTGTCATCACGGTTCACTGTATCCTGTTGGGTTTTACGGCTTGCCTGAGGCATCCTCCGAGGTATGAAGGATTGCTGGTAATTCTCAATCATATGTGACGGCCGAGAAGAGCTTTGTAATACCTGTTGGTGACTCGTACTGGTCATTTTGTTAATATTTTTCCTTTTGACTGTCACAACTAATTAGTGGAGTTTTACTTTGCACCAGGTCATTGTCTACTACCACTGTGAAAACTTGCCATTGTAAATAAACGATGACTTTTACCTGTGATCAGTAATCTCAGCTATGTATCACGATCATTAGTTTTCTTTTACAGCCTAGCCACATAAACTACATTCCAACTGTCGTCTGCTTGTGCAAAGTTATGCATGGTCACACTCCAGTTATCAGGCTAGTCAATCAGTCAGACGGTCACAAAAATGCCATATTACACTGACCAATGGTCGAAACTGGCCCTCTGGCCATCATTGGTTGCTTGCATGTAGTAGTGGGTCTATAGGGGTGATCAGGTTCTTGGTTATCAGTGTGGAGAGTTGTGTAAACAACACAGCTTAAAATAACACACATGTCGAAGTAGATCCAGTTAAGGTGTTGTTAATTCATTAAAAAATATGTCTTGTAATTAAATCCCAAAAGAATGCTGTTAATTGTTTTTAGTGTGATGACGAATCAGTTTTTTCCCCTTCACAAAATAAATTCCCAAGAGCTCCAACGTAATTCCTGATTGATTTAAAAACCAGGTGAATTTTCACAGAGTTCTACCCTGTTGTCTAAACACAAGGCCTAGCAGGCTAATTCTGCAGTAATTCAATTTGGTATGCAACAGCTGGCTAGCTGGTCAATACTTTGTCTATTTCCTGGGGGCAGCCAATGACACAATACCTGCTGTAATGAAACTAGCACACAAAACCTGACCTAGGGTAGCACAACACCAGTGAATTTAGCTCAGTCACTGTGGGAGTGGGACAAAATTTCTGTTAATTCCACGAAAGTAGAAAATTCTGCCACGGGTGTTGATATTTGATTAAATTCAAGGTAGTTTCTGTCGATTTGTAGTGTTTTGTAGTTTCGTAGCAACACTTCCACAGCATTAAATCCAGAGTTTCGTTACCACACCAGGTGCACTGTGTTTATGTACTGAAATAGCCACAGTGAAACACAGAACTATAAATCCACAACTTCACTTCCGCACTATATGTCTGTGTGCAATCCAGAGTTCAAAATGTCACTTTACAGGTAGGTTTCAAGCTACTAATTACCTGATATTCTCTGGAGATGGTTCGTATATAACACACGAATGTACAGCCAGTTTTTCCTGTACCTATATATGCTGTGTGTTAAGAGTCAGCATAGCCTTAAGTTATTGCTGCTAACTTTACATGCAGAGTTCACTAGTTGTAACCTGTAACTCATCAACCAGACAACAGATCATGCAGATGCTCTTCGTTTCAGCAGCAGACGACTGGCCTCTGATTGGTGGGATGAGTCAGAGTGACACTAAAACTACTCCTAAACCTTACACAACACATACAAGTATCAGGTTTTCCATTAAAATCCAAAAATCGTCTTGAGCATCACAAGCGTATCACCAGCTGTGTTTGGGTAAAACTGACTGAAAATCTCATTCAAGTGGCACGCAGTAGGCAATCTCTTGATGCATTCTCTTCGGGTTTTTTTCTCTCTCTCAAAGCTTTTTTTCTTCAAGCATGAACACACCATAAAACTTTCAGAGTTTTTTTTATTTCATTTTACTTTTGGAGATCTTTGCTGGTTCAGGAGTCGACTTCGTGGACGAGTAGATTGAGTGACCAGACATCAGAGTCCTCTCTGTAACATAGGAAAAGAAGCAAAGTCAGTCAGCCATTCAACCATGACAATTTAAAGTGTATTAAACCTTACTGACAATCTTACCTCCTTTACAAAAGCCTGGTTAGCATACACAAACAACAACAAGGATACTTCAGCACTATGAAAAGCTGATTAAACCAGACTTATTTCTAAGTTTCTAAACAAAGTCTGGTTATTTTACAAAAGAGAGGTTATCATGACAAAAAATATCAATTTTAAAGAATAGTTCATTAAATAGCTTTAGCTTCATGTGTATGTACTGTATCGGATGAATTATAGCTGTAGGTTTATTCATGAAAACTTGAATTTGAGATTGAGAGAATGCAATTTCAATACTGTTGATAATTTATCTATAGAATTAATAATTGTGAAATTTTTTAGTTCTTGAAACAATCTCCTCAGATTTTTTAACATTTTTTTTAAACTTTTTTTTTATTTGTCAAATATTTTATTTATCTCGCCTTTGCAATAATTATTATATAATTTCTTTGAGGATTTAATGTCAGAAATTAACATAAAACAAATCTTTCAAGAAACTAGAGTGATTTACAGAATATAATGAAAGACAGTGAACCTGTCTATACAGAACATCACCGAGACTGACATAGACAGGTGTTGGTATTCTACAGGTTTACTAACTGGATAGGTTCACTGTAGGGGCTATTTCATGTCTCTGAATGGAGGTCTTTTTGGGTAAGTTAAATGAATGGTTTCAACAGTGTTGGATCTAAGGATTTAAAGGAGGTTTTCATTATCAACTTTCACCTCAGACAATTTTCTATAAAAAATTTCAACACCATATTTTTCATTTGGATCCACCCCAGGTATATTCGGAAATTCATAAACGTATAGACCAACTACCAACACATCATCTATAAATCAATATAAATGTGTCGATTTGAAAATGTATAATCCCATAATAGATTTCCGATGAATCAGCATAAATTTCCCGATATTTGTATATGACAAAACCAATCTGACAATACATAAATACATATTGGCCTGTTTCTAATGCGAGCAATACATTTTTCATAAATCTTCAATTTCACCTGGCATTGTATAAACTGACTGCTGTCTACCGTGTTATGAATGAGATGCTATATACATAAGTCCTGCAGAAAATAATGGTGGGATGGGACCTATAAATAAATGTACGTGGGAACCATCAGTTGTATGAGTAAGCTATAGCTGTATGTATTGATACTATCAGATGTAACAGATGATATTTTTGTATGGACTGGCAATCTTCCAGTTTCTGCTTCTCCATACTGTAAACATGGTATCTGTGTTGGCTTGGAGGGGTGGGGGGGGGTGGGGGGAGACCTTTTATTGAAAAACATGAATTTAAGGAAATTCTTTCTCTGAAGTGAAGGCAGTCAGATTTTGCATTTCCTCCATTTCCCCGAGTTGTCTCCCTTTTATACCCCACCCTTGGCCTTTAACCCAGGATCTTCTGCTACAAGGTGACAAATCTAATACCCATACCATAATTTGTAACAACCCAGAGCTACAAAGGTGACAAGGAAAGCCTAAACAGACCACAGAAAATATCCATGGTACAACCAACTTACTGACCAGACACCTCCATGGTACAACCTGTTAGCTAAGTAAGAAACCACTCCATAGCATCCCATTAAGGAACCACTCCATAGCATCCCTGCAGATTTGGAATTGAGAAAGCCACTTTGTAATTTATAACCCATTCACCCCTAAAGCCACATTTGAACCATACCAAATCAAAGACTGGGCTTGTCCAGTTTAAATATGTAGGGGTGAATGAGTTAAGCGGCAATTAAATTTGGGGACCCCCTGCAGAATCGGGGTTATGTTTATGTGCCCTCTACTTGGGTGCACAAAGGTGACCAAAATAAATCTGCTGTGCCATTGTAACATTTGGGATCTTCCTCTAACCAAGCAGGTTCCTAAATGTTCCGTACTTGCTTGCTCTCTGCTTGGCTTTCAGCTTGAATGGATTCCAATACTGACAGAGTGAAGTGTCATGGTATGTTCAGGTTATGACACTTAAGTGAGATTACATTTTAAGGTGGCACATGAGTGGCCCAACCATTCGTGGACACCGACTTCTTATGACCTCAGCTGTTGCCAGGACATAAAGCCCATACCAATGTAACAGGAGCGGAAAAATGCATAACCAGATCAGAGTTCAAACCCGGAACTCTCTGAACTCCAGGCGAACGCTTTACTAATTGAGCAACCTGGTCACCGATGATCGACCCAGTCTAGTTCCGCTACATTCCTCCTTCCTTTAACAATGCTTCTACCCAGAAGACACACGGAGACCCTATACCACCTACTGTGGGTTTATTTCGTTGGGTGCCAAATGTAACAGAAGCGGAAAAATGTACGGCCAGAACAGGGTTCGAACCTGGGACCCTCTGAACTTTAGACCATGCTCTACCAGTTGAGCTACCTGGTCGCCAATGATCGACCCAGTCTAGTTCCGTTCACCAAACCAACCACTCCATAGTACAACCTGACACAACCTGTTCACATGAAAACGAGTAACATGTATACACTCTCATTGCCAAGCTTGGTTATATTACTGGCAGATATGCTGTCTTTGAACATCACACAACAAACAACCACAAGCACTCTGATCTATACTCTACTCATACAGAACATAATATATCTCATACAACCCGATACCAGCATCTACAAGTTGTTAATTGACACCAAAGCATTCAGAAAGTTCCTTGAGTCAGCAATAAACAAACTATTTACTAAACGTAATTTCTCTCTTTCCACTTGGTACCGGATGACATGTATATACAGTTGAACCAAGACTGACTAATAGTCTCAATGATAAGATTTATAATATGTTCATGTTGTAGACTTGAGCAAGTCTATCAAATACAATGTCAGAACATTGTTTGGGGAGATAACATAGTTCAGAGCGTTAACTCATCACCCTTACATTTTTAAACTGGACTTGCTCTTTCTTTGATTTGGTAAGGTTCAAATGTGACTTTAGGGGTGAATGGGTTAAAAGCAAAAGAGATGTAGCCAGTAAGTGGGAACTTGTAATCTGGAAATCCATGTCTCAGAAAAACAAATTGGGTTGCCAAATTTTTGATCAACTGTATAGATTGTTTTTCATATCAATTTCAATTGTAGTTCTGCAGATGCTGTTCAATCCCAAATTTTGACATCAAATTTTCAAGGAAGTTTCCGTTACCAATCCACCTGTTGTAGAATAGCAACATTCTAATAAATGGAGTAAAATTTCCAACATTAAACACCTCTTCTTAGATGAGTCATAGGTATTAAAATGTCTTTACTGTGAGTGAAAGTGAAGACTAAATGGCCCCACCCTGACAGAGATAGACAGAGGATCCCCTCACCAGAAGATAGGAGGGAGAGTTGGGGAAGGGGGCTATGTCAGAGACTACGCTAGGTGATAGGCAGAAAATTGTGGGGTGGGAGTGGGGAAGAAACCGGGAGACAGCTGATCCCCTCCCTAAGAGATAAGAGAGCTGGGGGAGGGGGGCTGAGGGGAAGGTCAGAGCAAACTGATAAACACCACTAATAATACACAATAAGACCAACAGTTAGCGGGATAACAAGGGGGCCTCAGGTCTCAAAATACTGCAGAATAAGAGACATCACGATTACAGTTCCTGTAATAGTTCAGCTGTAGGAGGAAGAGAATGTAACAGGGTGGTTGTGTGATGAGACTCCATGCACCAGGAAATGTGTTGTTGTGAAGCAAATTTTGAGAGTTGTCCTCCCAACACTGATGGGCTTGTCCAACCAGACCTGGTCAGCAATCAGGTTCCACACCCAGCGTGGAGGGGAGTAAGGGGAGATAACTTGTGTCATACTTGTAAATGGGAGTTAGATACAATTGAAGAATTTGGAGGGTCCCAGGTTCGAATCCCAGTCTGGCCATGCATTTTCTCTTTACTGTCACCCATCATTAAAATGTGAAAAATGTTTTTTTCTGAAGATTATTTCAATGTGAAACAGAAATGTTTTCAAAGAAAATTGGTAGCCTGGGAGGATTTCCCCGAAAGCCCACCTGTACAAATTAAAACTTCATGTCTAAATGATTGTATTCCTCGTCAGTGACATGAACGTTTGTGAAACACAATAAAGTATTTGTGAGATCCATCCCTCAATAAGTCCTGTGTATGGTGTAAACTCCACCAAAATACACATCAATCAAAAGGTCATTCAATAATTGTCCTTCTGGCTGAGAGAACTTACCATTAAAGCCATTTATACCCACATTACATATAGACAGGGCTTTATATGTAGTAAGTAGGGGTTGGGAGCTGGAACTCTAATGGGTGGCGAGACAGGGGCCGTAATGAACCTTGCCTGACTCTATACTCAATTAACTTGCTCCAATCATCTGACGCCTTCAGGATGTTTAGCCAACAAAGGTCTCGGCCCTCAGTACATAATCATAATATACCTTGGTACAGTGATTTTAGGGCCCAAATCTCAGTACATATCACTTTACTACAGTAAATGTTTGGTCCTTTAACCCAGCACATAACACCCTACTACAACTGTGAATTTTACGTCCTGTACCCATGGCCTCGGGACAAATAACACTTCACTACAGTATTTATAAATCGTACCATATTCAGCAACAGATGAAATATCCTGACCCTCACTACATACTGTGAATTTTCGGTCCTATACCCATGGCCTCAGGACAAATAACACTTCACTACATTATTTATAAATCGTACCATATTCAGCAACAGATGAAATATCCTGACCCTCAGTACCCAAGGCCTCGGGACAAATAACACTTCACTACAGTATTTTTTGAGACATCACAATCGTATATATAAATAAAAACATATTCCACAACAGATAAAATATCCGGACCCTCAGTACTGCGTAACACTAAAAAAGTGATTTTTAAGTCAAGACTTGTTGGATATAACAGTCAATTACGGTGAAACTTAGGTTTTAATGGGTTGGAACCTTGGTGTAAAAATAGATAATGCTTCAATCATTTAAGTTTCAATCATACAATATACAAATCAATACATGGCAAACATCAACAAAATCACTTATGTTCTAATTGCATTGAAACAGCAGTACAACAAAATTTAGCAATAGGTCCACAAGGTTTTCATGTGAGGACCCTTCAAAACAAAGATGGACTAAGAACTGAGCTATCGTGATAAAACATCAGAGCCTCCTATCTCTATCTAGGAACCTGATCAGGGTTCAAACCTGGGACCGCCCAACCCAGACAGACACTCTACGTACCAAAAGAGCAGGTTGTATATTGCTGGTATCTACTAGTTTACCTACTAACCCGTTATTTAAAAAGCTCAAAATTTCTTTTATTTGGGATCAGCATGTGGATTAAAAAATACAGTAATATGTTTTTATTCTAATGCATATTTAGTTGAGATAGAGTTAAAGTGAATAGCCAGAATTATAACCACACAAGAGGCCCAAATGTCCTGTATGCGTGAGCAATATATCCCTTAGATACAGGTCAAAGTTTAGTTATGGTACAACAAGACCCTCCCCTACACAGGACCTATGAGGTAGCACATTTTGACAGGTATGCAATATCTCACCCTTTTAACGGGCTTTGATAGTTTGATAGATGTACATGTATAGGTAACAGAGTGTGATATCACATGTAATGATTATCAAATCTCATTAGTCTGCCTACCTGTCAAAATTATCTCATGATAAAAAGTCATAATCAGGTGGGATTTTTTTAAATTTTGTTTTTCACAATAAGCAGATAACTCAACTGACATCATTCCCACACTTGTCAAATTGCAATTAAAGTTTTCTATAAATAGTGTATTACAGTAATGGAATCATATCCACATTACAAAGGGCAGATACAGGTAAAAAGTAATTACCTTTCATTTAAGACCTCCCACATAACTATATCCAGGTAAGAAATTACAGGTAGATACTAATTACCTTCAAACATAAATTTAACTTATATAACAACAATTACAAAACAAATTTTTAAAACTTATATCAATCACTCTTGTTGGCCTGGATGTTAGCACACTGGGGGTCTTAATGTGGGGGAAATTAGAGTACCTGGAAAATCCAGTCAAGGCAGGTGACCCCATACCTTTTAACTTACGATCGGGGAGTCGAACCCCAGTCGCCTTGGTGAAAGGCAAGTGCGCTATCCACTGCGCCACCCGACCACCCACTAATTACCTGCCATTAAAGACGTTCCATAGAATAATAAATAGGTGAGAACATACAGCTAAATAGCAAATACATAAAATTAGAGACCTTCCCTAGAACAATAAGCAGGTAGCAGGTGAAAAATCACAGGTAACTAATAACCTGCCATTAAATACCATCCACAGATCTATACACAGGTGAGAAATTACAGGTAAATACTAATTATCTATTGTTAAGAACAAGAATCTTGACATGTATAGTGTCTCTAGTAAATTATCCTGGAATCTTTATGGTATATATATGCTATATGCTATCAAAAATTTGAGCAGTAGAGAAACTTGAAAATGCACTTTTTTAAATATTAGCTTAAACTTTGTTTTCTATTGAAATTCTTGTTGGCCCACTGTGATATTTGACTTCATAGTGTTATTTTTGCCAAGGTTTGATCCTTTAGTGTAACACAAAGATACCTCTGTAATCTTCCAGTCAGACAAGTGTATTTAGTCCTATAGCTAAACTGACTCCGTCCCCATAAAAATACACAGTTATCAATACAAATGTATAATTAACATATTTTTATAAATGCTCTGAGTGGCAAAGGTCCAACGCATCTATTTGTCCCCTGTCATTGAGGACCGGTATAACACTCCAATACCGGTATATCTGTTTACCGTAGTCACTGTCATTGAGGACCGGTATAACACTCCAATAACGGTATATCTGTTTACCGTAGTTACTGTCATTGAGGACCAGTACAACACTCCAATAACGGTATATCTGTTTACCGTAGTCACTGTCATTGAGGACTGGTACAACACTCCAATAACGGTATATCTGTTTACCATAGTTACTGTCATTGAGGACCAGTATAACACTCCAATAATGGTATATCTGTTTACCGTAGTGACTGTCATTGAGGACCGGTACAACACTCCAATAACGGTATATCTATTCATTGTAAGTACTTTCATTTAGTTCACACTTACTAGATTCCAAACCTTTGCCAGAATGTGTTTTACATTCCAAGTAAAGAAATGGATTATTGTAGAACAATGATATCTAAGTTAAGGTAAGGGAAATTAATGTAGAACAATGATATCTAAGTTAAGGTAAGGGAAGTTAATGTAGAACAATGATATCTAAGTTAAGGTAAGGAAAATTAATGTAGAACAGTGATATCTAAGTTAAGGTAAGGGAAGAAAAGACACTGCGTGATATTATAAGAGGCGACCAATGTTGATCGCGACTGCTCCAC
This sequence comes from Mizuhopecten yessoensis, assembly GCF_002113885.1. Taxonomy (NCBI): domain Eukaryota; kingdom Metazoa; phylum Mollusca; class Bivalvia; order Pectinida; family Pectinidae; genus Mizuhopecten; species Mizuhopecten yessoensis. The sequence continues at coordinate 1,148,955 of NW_018408742.1, read as the reverse complement.
GCAGGTCTCGAACCCGCGACCCATTGGTGGATGGCTAGTGGTAGCAGAATGTCAAGACGCCGTAACCTCTTGGCCACCGTGGCCCCCTCTACATTCTTCAACATGTGTCGTCTGTTAATATAATGGGTCATTGAAGAAACCTGAATTGATTGCTGCACCATTTGTAACACTTCCGACCTCTATAATCTTTTCCTCTTTACTTGCTCTTTCTTTCGGCAGTACCTCCCTCGTTACCTGCCTTAAAATTACCAAGACGTTGTGAAGCCAATAAATTCGTGACTGTGATATACGTTATGGTAAATACGGTACAGTCAAACACGGCCATGACATAGCTCTATCATATTCCAATTATGATGTTCGGGACTATCAGACCCTGCGTGTTGCCTATATGTGTTTAAGCTTTTTAAAATGATTATCGGTGTAAAAGATATACTGCTGTATTGTTAGCGAGGACATATCTGGAAATTATCTAGATATGTTTGAGGCATTCTTCCACTTCAAAAGACAGATCCTTTAATCACAAGCAACAATAATACCACTATATCATATCCAGTTTGAATCTCAAACAACAGACAAATATGCCTATATTTAGAATACAATGAATCAGCCATTTTTTCCCCACTAGCCATTACTGGGTTATATGTTCTAATTATGGGCAATAGCAGGATCGGGTACCCCTACCCAACTCATGTACATTGTGTTACAAGTTATACAAATATACAATGTGAGTATCTCAGGTTTGCTTGTAATAAAGAATGTTTTACGTCGACCATGATATATATCTCAAAATCTTGGGAGAAAAATACAAAAATTAGGTCCAGTTAAAAAAGGCTGACTTTTTTTGTTAATAGCTGAGCGTTTGTCAATCAGTACAATCACAGATTGATTTAATTAAGGAAGTTTCTTATTTTAATGAGATAATTAATCTATATTGCTATTTTATAAAACAGCTTACAACTTAAATTTGTTTTAGACCAGTTAAGCCTATAGTACATAGCCATTTAAGAAAGAATTTTTTTTATGTTGTATGTTTGCAAAATGAATACAGATACTGTTTTGAGATCTGATAAATGTAACCCTATTTTATTTTATAATTGTCATAATAAGGGTGCAACTATTTAAAATTTAATGTTGAATTAAGTATCCCTTTCCCACTGCACTGTGGATTTTCCTATGTGCAGCTATTACATGTACCTCCCCTTAATTTCCAGTTCGATATAACAGTAGAACAGTTGTGCCAGGACACTTCCGTCGACCAGGTAGCTCAATCTGTTAGAGCAATAGTTTACCAGCCTGAAGTTCAGTGTTCAAATCTTGGTCTAGCCCTGCATTGGTGGGTTTTTTTACCAGAATACTGTTGTAGATTATATTTTATTTATTTAATCTTTTTTATTTCTCATAAAAGTCCCACAAGGTATGGTTTTCTAATCAAAAATTATTTATCGAAGCTATCGTCATGCCGGAAAAAGCAGTTTCCAATACTTATTTACAATTTTTGGTAGTGGTGCGGGGGTCCTTAAAGACAATATACATAGAGCCCACAACTCATCACCATTTGTACATTACAGTAGGGTCAACGACTATGCCAGAGTAAAAGATTATATAAGGTCAGAGTCATCATCACGGTCAGGTTCATCAGTAAGGTCGAGGGTCAACAGCAAGGTCAGAGTCGACTGTGTGGTTGAGTCAATAGCAAGATCATGGTTACAGCAAGTTGAGGATCAACAGCAAAAAAATGAGCCAATAGGAAATCATAATCAACAGCAGGGTCAACAATTCAGCTTCAACAATAAGGTCAACATTTAAGTCACGTACACGCAATAACATCAAGTAAAACTGACAATTTTTGCTAGCTTACCTTTTTCCAAAGTTATTTTAAAATCCCAAAAAACTTTGTTATTTCCAAGTTTGTACAATAATAACTGTATTTCATTCACAAACTGTGGCACAATACATTGATGTATAAATCAAAATTGAGCCTATGGGATAAACAGTTCACTTAGCAGGTGCGTGTGTATCATTCATAAAACTCCAAGAATTTTAGGACAAGCTGTCACAAAGATCCTGTTACAACGGTTCCATCTGATCATTCACATACATTTTTATATCATCGAAAGTTAACCCGTAGTACGATCACATACCTGTACACTAGTACATGCCAAAACAAAAATAAGGGGATAAAAAATTGGAAAAACTTGATACTGAAATGATCAAAAGACATTTAAATTTGAGTGTTTTGAAAGCACTCCTGTATGAAAGGCTGGGTTGGGTACAGAACTCCCCCACATACTACTGTGATCATTTTATAGGATTGTTGTCACCGAGCAATAATTACCATCTTGATAACACGCCCACACTTGTCAGAAACTACCCGCAAAATAATAACGAATAAATAGGAATTAAATATCATCCTATATGACGTGCCACACCATTACACTTTAGGAGTAAAGTAAGTAGATACATTTTAAAGTGAGGAACTTATTTGATAATAATAATAATATACAGCATTTGATATCTCACCCTCTCTAGCTAATATAAGCCACTCTAAAGCACTTAACAGTACATAGATATACAATTAATACAATTAACATATACATTAATCAATACAATTTTGAGGAATTTGCAGGAGCTGCCTTATCAGGCACTAACAACTAGTCCTATGCCACCTGGCTAATATCTCCCTATGTGTGTATATGCCTGCGTGTGGTGGAGATGTAATTATTTCTTAATTTCTTCAGAGGTAATCGTCAATTTTAGATAAGACTAGAAAATCATCAAAAACAAAATCTTCTTCACTCTCAAACCAATGACCCAGTGGTAGAGTGCTAGTGGTAGCAGAATGTCAGACACCTTATATTTTCCACTTGGCCATCGCGGCCCCACCATGAAGAGCAATTAGCAATCATCCTCTTCTTGTCCTTGTGATAATAAATTCCAAAATGATGTCAACATTGCTTAACAAGTGAAAACAAAATCTCTGTTATATAATTATGTAGTTTTATAGCTATCAGGAATGAAGATTTTAAAAGACATCAGGTTTTGACATTATCTGGGAATACTTTTCTCAAGTGATGAATGGTAATCTCCAACATTTATCAGTTACCCAGGACTGTCAGCATTATAGCAGACAGAGTGTTTTGGCAGATCGATCACTGGGAGTTCAGTTATCTCGGCTAGAACCTCAGACAGAAACTCTCTAACGCCTAAAATTTAACATGTGTCATTTTTATAAAGAAAACAGTATGCAAGAAAGGAGAATGAAAGAGTGACATCATTTAAATCATTCACCCCTAAAATTTCTTAATGAACTATTCCGACCATTGAATTGGAAGATTTCACATGTGTTGTCAGGGGTGAATGAGTTAAGCCTGTTAATATTTGTTTCTATTTTGTCTGTTTTTATTAAAACTTTAGAAAAACAAGGTAACTATTATCAATAAAACATTATATTTATTTTTTTACATTTTTCGCTGTTCACCAAACAACACCTACATCTATGAGATATAGGGGTGGGGGAGCTTGTGATTAATTGGAGAACATCAGATTTCCTTACAAAACAATAAGCTCTAAGCAAGTATGGTCAACTTGTTAACCAGAAAATGAGCCCTAAGTAAGCATATAATGCCATAAAGTTCACCAGATTATGAGCCCCCACATAAATATAATAAGGAGTTATCAGTTCTGATTTGTATCAATCTTTTATACTGTGTTACCAATAAGGGCCAGGGGTATACAATTTTTATATTTTGAGAACTAACCTGAGTAAGGTTTTGATACATTTTACTACTGTGCACTATTTTTTCATGGTAAATATTGAAACTAGCTTCAATATAAAATCTACAAGCCTCCATTTGGGAAAGTGGAATTATTAACCCCTGCTTTATCAATTTTTCCTTATAAGGTTTTGGAGAATCAGGAACCCATTGGTCCTCATGAGCTAAGATTTTATGATATATATCATTAGTACATTTTCATTGTATTAAAATCTCTAATGTCGAGTGTTGCTACCTAAATACACAAAATGACAGCAGAAGAAAGGGGACATTATTTCTTTACCTAAATACATGAAATGAGAGAAGACGGTAGAGGATGACGTTTATTTCCGTTGAAGAGACCGGATCATATCGCACAGTTGTATACACTCCCCATGTGACGTCAAACATTTGGGAGATCAAGTATTTGAATGTTTTCACTGAGTCAACACACAAACATGTTAACAAGTCTTAATGCCGTAAGTCAACATCTTCACACCCGATCCCTGTATACCAGTGTAAGACAGCAGGTGTATGGAACAGCTACCCCAGACAAGTAGAATCTACCTTACACCTGACGGCAGCCATTGAATGCCAGCCCCTTAACAAGAAGACCTCCTTGAGGCATCTCCACTCTGTATGTACAGTAAATACTTAGCCCTGGTCTAGTGGTCATTTCAAGATTTATGGAGGAATTATGTCCACTCTAATGGCTTTGTCACAGTCACACTGGTGGACCCTTACCGTGTATTTTTTTCATTTTTTCGTTTAATTTTCAAAAATCGTTTAGTTGTTCTCTTTTTGTGTGTATTTTTTGGATTATAGTTTATATTTGACGAGTCACCGTTTATTGTTTAAACCGACGTTTATTCTTCGCAGACTTGTGTTTAGTTTTGAGTATAACAGTTTATTTTTATAACAGAGTGTTTGTTTTATAAATGCATGTTAACTTTTCACGGAACAGAGTTTGTTTTATAACTACATGTTTACTTTTCTTGGCCCAGTGTTTGTTTAATAACTGCATGTTTACTTTTCACG
>NW_018408742.1:1074235-1141867 GCF_002113885.1 Mizuhopecten yessoensis | reverse complement strand
AACACGTACTAAGGATAGTTTGATCCACTTGTATTTTAATCATACTGTACAACACATCACGTATTAAGGATAGTTTGATTCACTTGTATTTTAATCATGCTGTACAATAAAACACGTACTTGGGGTACATCGATTCGCTGATCATGTTGTACAATAAAACACGTACTTTGGGTACATTGATTCGATGATCATGTTGTACAATAAAACTAACGTTTCGTAAAACAAGGAAAACGCCCACTTTATGTTGGTGGCGTAGAACAAAGGATTAATCGTGTGTTTAGTAACATAAACGTCACTTTTAGTGCATGCAATGGAAAATGACGAACCAGTTACAGCGGTACTATTTACGATTCGGACTACCGGTAGCCGACGGCTACGTACGTCATGGGTGAGCGCTCTGACCGAGCTCAGGTAAATTTTGGCTGGTGCGCGCCACTACACTGCCGATAAGGTAGGCCTGTCGCGGACGAGAGCGTGGCCGGTCGGCAGACATGAAAGAACCCGACAGAACAAAAGAAATTCGTAAATTAAACGATTTCTGCTAAAATTAAACGATTTGCCGCGAGAGGTCAACGCTCCACCAAAACGGAACACTGTTCCTTGACACGCAAACACTGCTCCGTGAAAATTAAGCATGCAGTTTTAAAACAAACACTGTTTCGTGAAAAGTAAACATGCAGTTATAAAACAAACACTGGGCCAAGAAAAGTAAACATGTAGTTATAAAACAAACTCTGTTCCGTGAAAAGTTAACATGCATTTATAAAACAAACTGTTATACTCAAAACTAAACACAAGTCTGCGAAGAATAAACGTCGGTTTAAACAATAAACGGTGACTCGTCAAATATAAACTATAATCCAAAAAATACACACAAAAAGAGAACAACTAAACGATTTTTGAAAATTAAACGAAAAAATGAAAAAAATACACGGTAAGGGTCCACCAGTGTCAGTTGACCACCGGTCAAATGTCCAGTTTTAAACGTGTACATCCACACCTATAATTTCCCGAGGAATTTGATCACTGGCATTGACAAAGTATATTGTAATAGTAAACTATAGATCTGCCTACATTCTTACAGTAAACACATTCACTTACTGGTACAAAGTGTCTATTCACAAAGGATTAGCGCTGATCATCCGTAAGACCTGCCGAGGCCTCCATTTCTATAAAATTACTTTGACTTTTCTTAACATTCATCTTTGCGCCTAGAAATCTTTACTTGCTGTAAAATTCACTTCAAATTTTCAATAAAATTTTGCCATGCTCTATTTTTTCCATTCCATCCCTTACTTAAGCGCAATGTATATTTAGAAGAGTTTCATGAACTTTGAACTTAAGAATTTTATGTTGAGTAAAAAATAAATTTGATTGGAGCAATATCAATGCATGACCAACAACAAATTTGTACAATACCAGCTTCAGATTAACCTTTAATTCAGTCTATGCTATAATTTTAGAAATTGTAGATAATATTCAACATCAACATATAATTAGTGCAGATATCGTAAGAACAGATCTCATCCACAGTCTACTGATAATTGTACTATCTGTAACAGGAGAAAGGGAAACGCAATGGCCAGACCGGATTTGAATCTTTTGTACTATCAAATGTTGTACACACTAAAAGTAATTCTGTTGTACATTTGGCAGGAAAAGTAACATAAAGGCTGCTCAGGCTTTGCGGGGGGGATGCACGAACAAACTGAGACTTAATTTCTAGGTATAGAGCCGAACCTCAGAGTAATGGGACTTTGCCACTATATATACTGTGTACATCATTTACTATCTGCTTCCAACAGGTCAATATTTCATAAAATGGACCGGTCATTAAATATCTATTATCTAAATTAATGAAATACAGATAATCTAATTTATTACCTTTACCATTAGAGCTCTAATGTATATATTGTACATCCAGGAATTACTCCATAACAACAATGGTCAGTCTGACACATGTGGACTAGTGGTCAGTTTCCACTAATAAGGCAAGCTGCTTCCTCTTCCTACAGTGCTGTCCAGTGTGTTGACAGTTCACAATTATAATCAATTTAACAACATCATTTTGGCTGTGATTCTTGACCACTTCTTCCTACAGCCACTGTCCAGTCTGGGTCAGTAAGAAACCAGTACTGGTCAAGATCAATTTACTGATTACATGGTTATCCCCCACTGGACACAAACCCAGCAGGTCAAGGATTCTTTCCCTAATGACATGTAAACCTAGACCACTGGTCAAGCTCTCATGGACCATGCTTACCTACAACACTGTATCAGCACTATCTAAACCACCTACTACAAGATTCAACTCAAGCAAAACTTCCAACTCTCTCAGTTTTGGAGGGAGGCATTTGATTTTTAAGATATTTTATTAAATTAAAACCAGCTGATTCCTTTTTGCTCAAATTCAGTTGCACTGCTCAGACTTGCATTTTATACCATAATTTCATGATATAGATGTCGTTTCGACATTTTAAACTTTTGGTACATTTTTTCTCCATGGCCAATATGCAGTTTTAAGGGTTCATTAGCTTAACATGATGCAAGTTTTCAAGTTGAAATTTAAATCAACGAAATTTTCCAAATTATTCAAACTAAAAATAACTTTTATATGTCTACATACATATAATATATAAATCGTAACAATTATTTAGCTGAGGTCTGTGTACCATGTTTTCAAAACTACTCATAGTTTCTTGTTTAAGCAGAATTTCTACATCTTATTTATTATTTGACTGCACATGAGAGAGCTCATCAACTGCACTGGAGAGCTCACTGCATGGTCAGTTCGAATTCGATTCTGGCCGCCCCGTTAAAGTGGTTCAAGTTTGATGACCACACTGACCACATTCCTTTCCTAATGACCTGTGCACTGGCTTGGACTGGATAGTCACAGCTGGTCAAGCAAACCATCTGGACAAACAATTCTCCTGCTGGGATAATCTTGAACTCACAGCTAAAACATTGCAAGCCTGTGTTAAAAGCTTCTGACAAGGAACTCAATTGAGCAGCTTTATCCCTGTGTCATTCCTGTGTCATTCTTGTGGCACAGTTGAGCTGAGGTAACAGTTTTAAATCTGATCAAATTGGCAGAAATGTGATAAAACCTTATTCTTTGATGGTTCAGGTCAGAAATTGATTTCAGTGGTCATCAAAGAATTTCCAAAGTTCTTCTACATACTAAATAAGTCATTAAATCTAATTTTTGAAACATGGATTTTGATTTTAAACACATTTAAATAATGAGTACGGTATTAAACATAAGCTGGTGTGGGTGTGCATGTGTGTGAGAGGAAAAAGAATTACAACATTTTAAATATTTAAGCATTGTACATAGCTACCGGAAATAGAAGAAGACTGATATAGGCATAGCCTGTTGTCTTATTCTTTTGTCAATACTGCTCTAATATCTTCTTTAATGTTAACTTATATGTTTGTATTAAATATGTATTGTCAATAAAATACTTTTGAAATTGAAATTGAAATTATAAACACTTAACAAGTTGCTATTTTTGGTCACAAGAGTGATAATTTTGGAAAAGTTGTAGTTGTAAAATATTTTTAAAACCATGTAATTCACAACATCATATGGCAGCTGTTCATATACCTTTGCAATTTTAAGCCATTTAATGTACTTAATCAATTATTTCCTTCTGTTGAGGAAACTATGGTCCAATGTACTGAATCAAGTATTTCCTTCTGTTGAGCAGAAAATGGTCTGATAATGTTATACGAAAATGAAACATCACTACCATAATGACCTCAACACAAAACAACAGTTATGGACATTTTACTTGGTGAGTATACATGCTGTGATATTGACCAAGGAACACAATACTGACCAGGTGATATTCCTCATCTACATAGGAAGTGTCCAGTTAACTCTGAGGTCACCACAATATAATGTATTATGGATAAATGGTCAAATGGTCAGTACAACCAACTGTACATACGTTTCCTTTACAACTGGCTTGTACATTTTGATGGCAATGGTCATTATGGTTCATTATGGGCTGTATAGCCTTCAGGTCACTGACAATACATACAGTGCACCTAACGAAAAGGTCAAGGTCAGCAGGGTTATAGGACTATAGACACATTGACCGGGACATTACACATATAGTGGTCAGCACAGATTTCATCCGTCATCACTCTGACACATACTGACCGGCCAGTTCCCACAGGGCTAGGTGTGCCAGCACTCAGTCAGTAATGGTCAAGTGATGGACACTCACCATGTGGCTGGTGCCCTTAGGAGATCAGCCTAGCTAACAACTATACTAGAAGAGCATAAAAGGACAATACAAATATTTTTCCTTGAGATATATTTAAAAGTTCTTAACTTCTTTACTGTGTATGCTGTTGACCGATTTAATTGGGAACAATATCGGGAAAATAACAAGATTGTAAAATGTTTTCCTTGAAATGAATAAAGTTCTTTATTATATGTACTGTGCGCGCATGCTTACCTTGCAGGGAATAATATCATGGAGAAAATAAAATGATGATAAATATGTTTTCCTTGAAATGTATACTATGCATGCTTACCTTCACAGGGAACCTGTTATTGAATGATAAAATAGTTTTTCTGTAGGCTATAAAAGTACCTGGTCAATATTTGTAACAATACACATAATTAACATTACGACCTAAGTGTATGGTGATGTGTTGCTTCCTACCAGTCAGTACTTCAGGGCATGTGCTATTGTTTCGAAAATTCGTTTTCATCGTTGCCAGCTGTGATGTTGTTTTACTCACATTTTACCTGATACATATCAACATCACTTTACAAGTCACCATTGCCTCCAAGGGACCAGAAGTGTGCAGAAACAGGATACAAATATAGACTGATTTTAATTGTTTCTGGCTTTTAAAGCAAGCATTACAAATTTTACATGTATGGTGCCCAAAGGTTAAGAATGGTATATAAACTTTATTTATGAATGAATGAACGTCCAATGAGGGAATCGAACCCCTGAGAGCTGCCATGGTGAAATATGATTGCGTTATCCACTGCGCCACCTGACCACCCAGGGTTAAGTAGGTTTACACTGATCTGTGTTAGCATGGCTGTTATGGGTATACCTATGTAGGTTTTGGCCATCACTTGAAAAGTCTTTGGTGTTCTGTATTAGAAGCCTTAAAGCCTGTTTTCTTTTTAGAAAATTATCCAATTTGTTCCTTGATTCTTTTTATTTTTGTCTCTGCTAAAAAGGTAAAAATATTGTGAAAATACCTCACTGCAACAAATATCTGCTTAAAATTCCATTTCATGGAATTTATTTTGTATTGATCCCAATTCTGTCTCGTAGAAATGCTTGGAATAAAACCTATTGAATTTTCAAATGTCCATGCAAAATTGAACAATATTTGGTGAAGCTCAGTTCAAAAAGCAGAAATTGGTGCACAAATTTAGAATGTCAGGTTTAACTCATTCACCCCTAAATTTTTAAAATGGGCTTGCCCAGTCTTTGATTTGGTAAGGTTCAAATGTGACTTTTAAGGGATGAATAGGTTAAGACACTCATGGTGCCCTCTATAGGGTAGAACTTGACATGTCCTTCATGTACGATAAATATAAATAAATATAGACGTAGGTGATGAATTTACTTATACACACAAATACCAGGATGATTTAGTTAAAGAAATATGTCACAAATACGTTCCTGATAATTATTATCTCAATTCAACAATTTTTGAAATGAAAAGTATAACATTTTTTCGAGTTTGTGACATTTCTTTGCCTGCAGATTTGTATCTTCCCAGTAAACTAGAAAAAATACTTTATATCCTAATGAAACATAATTAATGTTTAGTGTACAGTTGCATGCATAATGCACCTATTTTAAAATGGATGTATATCTGCACTTAGACTGCAATTTAAAACGCAACTGTTGAATGACCTCAAATAATGTTACATAACAATGTTGAGTTATCAAAAGCTCGATAATGAACCAGACTCCAATTTTTACAATCAATGATGACGTTTTATTCAGCGTTTTCAACTGTAGCATGCTGTCCCTTTGTCTTTATGCAAATGCTCCATGCAGGGTGTCTACAGGAGCTTCGCAACACATTTCCTTTTAAATCAAGTGTGTTTTTCAACTAAGTCCGACTGAAATCGAATTATACAGCTGCATTTAACCAAACAATGGATAATTAACAACCAGATTTCACAATTATATTGATTCCTAGAAACCCACAACCTTAAAAATCCTGTGATGTTGCCATTTGAAGTTTCGTGTAGATAGTGTCTTTACGAGATAAAATTGATCTAGTAGCTAGTTAATTTGCGCCTCTGATCACCATTTTGCCATGGAAAACTGTTGTCTTTCTAATAAAACGGAGACGCATGAGGGTGCAGTTGAAGCCGGCATATTACAGGTGTTTAATCATTTTGTTACTACTTTACTAACATCCTTAAACCCCTCATGTTCTCTAATTGATCTTAATGAACAATTAGCATCAGAAGAGCGTTTTTTTGGTTAGCTTGAAACAGTGTTTTTCTTTCCATGATTAAGTAATGAGCTTTGGACATGAAATACATGCATGCTCGTAACTAAATGCTTAAAGAGATTTTTATCTTCACAAGTTTTTAAAAAGTCTCTTTCAATTAGTTTATTTTTTTATCATATTTAAAAACCATCTGTCTTTTAAGACCAGTTTTGCTCTCCCCTTTGGTATTTTTTCTAGACAGTTTTCATGAAGACAACCTATAATAATAGATATACTTTTTTTCCTATTTTACAACAATTATGAAACAAGTAAATTCAAATTATATTAATCACTCATGTTGGCCTGGATGTTAGCGTCTGAATGTGGGAGGAAACTGGAGCACCCGAAGAAAACCTGCGACTCATACCGTTTCACATCCGATCGGGAAATATATCCCCTGCCGCCTTGGTGAAAGGTGAGTATGTTATCCAGTGTACCACCTGACCACCTATCATATTAAATTTGCTCTCACTGTCTTTCTCTAAGACAGGTCTCGTTGAATTTTATAAATATTCTCTGCAAATCTCAAAATTCTCACAATTTTCTTCCAAATTCAAACTCATCCCATTTAGATTGTAATTCAAGAACAAAACATTTGATAACATCTGATTTGGACCAGGAAATCTTGAAACTAAATAAACAGGGTACTTTTCTATTGAAATGCCATAAATTGATATCACAAGGATGTGCATATGGTAGGTATAATGAGAAATGGCACGAATGTTTGGGAGACTTGTTTCATCTTGGTCATAAGGACATGTTTAGTAATGAAGAAGTTGTGTTCCAGGCAAAACAAAAAATCATTTGACATTTGACCTTAATTTATAACGTTGACCTTAGAAAAGAAGGTCCTAAAAATCTCCATTTTTATCAAGTAAGAAGTTCTACTCCAGACAAGAAAATCTTGAAATCTGACAAGTTGGGAAACCCCTATGATAAGGTATATATCAAAACAAATGTTTCGTCAAAAAATGTTTCCTTCGAAAATCTAACGCAAATATTGCCTTCATGAAATCAATAGTTGGAAACGATAGAAGAAATGTTGAATTTATGTATGCAATACAACCATCACAACAGTACCAAGCGGTGTGCCTGCTTGAATTATAAGTTGGTAATGGAGGTACATGCAATATCAGGGATTTTGAGCCGATGGGGACATTAATGCATGGGAGTGCACTCTGTGACCCCACCCATTACTAATACACCGTCTCATTATTGTCGTCATGACTCCAATATGCTAGAGCCTCAGGCTCCTTGTAAGTAATTCTTTTACACCAGTTTTTGCACTTGAATCAAACACCTAGCTGACCCAGACTGCTCTTTACTCGCACCTGGTAACCCCTCTATGTGACACACCTCCGTCAATGGAGGGAGGTAAGACAAACGCTAAATAGTACTCAAAAAAACAAAATGTCTCGTGTGAATTGTACTGTTTCTGGTAACAATCTTTACGTATTTGAAATTGTGAAATTTCAACATGGTGTCTTTGGGTAGGCACTCCTACTTTTGTATTCCAAACAGGTGAACAGGTTAAACATTTCACAGGAACAAATCTGCAATCAGTTTCCAATAATTGAAAAAAGACTAGTTAAGAGTTTTTTTAAATGAAATACAAGGTGGTAAATCCAGTAGAAGTCACCAACAGAAATCGAAAATTGACAGAAAAGTAATAACTGACTTATCAATGAATATTGAATCATTCACTAAATTCTTTAGCAACACAGCATCAGGATTAGCTACTGATAATGATAGCAAGCACTACAGGTCTTTGTCAAGTAAAATCATTAGCTTTATGATGAAATTCTACCAGTAAAAAAAGGAACAACTCTGGTCCAAATGATCCAGACATTTTTAACAGGATAAATGAAAACGACCCAGGTGTCAGCTTAGCCATAACGCCATATGAACAAATTTGAAAGAAGATATTCTGTTTAAAACATTATATAAACAAATATTTTTCAAAACTTACACAGAGAACTGTTATCAATATTTCATCAAATTACCTTACCAGACATATTACAACTGAAATTAAAATTAAGTTTACAGGTTTAATACCACATGTCACCACTACAGGAGAGTTCCAATCAACTTAATGATGAACCCCTGAAATTTCATAATGAACTATTCCAACCTTTGAATTGGAAGAGTTCAAATGTGTCTTCAGGGGTGAAAAAGTTGAAGTTAAAATGAAGCTATTAAGTGCACAAAGTTAAACAAAGTACTTGCTAGAAGTCCTAGGAAATCTGTATTCCCACCCATCCTCTCCCTTACATGTCCAGATATATACCGGACTATCCCCAACACCGTCCTCTACTATCTATAAACTACCACCTGGATCCTGTAAATCCATTCCAATGTAAATTTTACTATTGTGTGTTACACCTTTCCCTCCTATAGCCAGCACATAACAAACCAGGGCTAGACAACAACATAATTTCAAAATACAACAACATTTACATAACCCAGTGGAAACACACCACTCCTATAATTTAAATCCCTACCCCCACTTCATTCTAGTGTAACTATTCCAAATCCAAATCAGGGGAAAATGTTATGGCTAAAACCGCAGTTACACTCAATATTTTTAAACATCCTGTTTTTCCGTTTTTTGTGTGTGTGTGTGTGTGTGTGTGTGTGTGGGGGGGGGGGGGGGGGGGTTCAAACATCCTGTTTTGTTAATTTTTCCCCTGCAAATCTGGCAAATTGTTGAGATAACTTTGCTATCGCATGCACTGCCTTACCCAAATGTTTCTTTCTGCGATGATTCCTCTTCTAAATCTTATATAATGACAGGGTATTCGTGAAACAAAAACATTCCTTGGTACAAACATGCTTGTTGAATTCCATAAATTCTTAGCATTTTTTGTCCCATGGGAAAGGAAAAGTCATAATAGTAAGGAACACTTCCCAATTGCAGGTAAAATACTAGATAATTCCACAGTAGTTTTTCGTACATACAGTAACCTCCCCTGATTTACGTTTCGGAGAGAACTAGCGTGACTGGGCCAAGGGACTATCATTGACGAGGTAGCTCAGTTGGTTAAAACGTCAGTAAGATGATCATAAAATACAGTTTGAGAGTATTTTACACTCAGAACACTAGTGTTAAAAAATTTTGTTTTCTTTCATTTTTAGAATTTTTTCTTAAAAGTCCTGTAAGGTATGGTTTTCTTATCGGAAATGATTTTTCAAAGCTACAGTTAAGTTTGGGAAAAGTTTACGATACAATGACCTTATTTGCAGTGGTACAGGGATCCTGCCCATCGAGGCCTATAAGAATGATACTCATATTGAACTAATTCCCCTGAGATTTGTTTTGGGTGGGTTTTACTGCATGAAATTAAGACTACAATAAAATGAAACAGCCATTTTAGTTAAAAGAGTCTCAGCACTCTGTGTCGTACATCTCCAACAACAAAGAGTTCCAATTTGTTAAACATCTATTTTACCTCAGATGTTTCTTGCTCATTTACCAGACCAAACAGTAGAGTAATATATGAAAGAAATATATACATTATAATTTCCTTTTAACAAAACACCTCTGCCACAGGATTTAAACCCTGGGCCTTTTCATTATAGTTAAGCAGGAAGCATATCCACTGCATAACCAGCTATGATATTTGTGATATTAATTTTTTTCTGTTGTGTTAATTGGAAAAATTCCAAAATGTTTAAATTCCCTTAACAGGTATGCAATCTTTAACTGTCTTTAAATTATAATAAACAGGAAATGATAAAAATTTACTGGTAACAGAAAAAATATTTTTTCAATGTCTGTATACAGAAGGAAAAACATAGAGGGACTTGAAGATTAGATTTTGTAATGATGGAACTTCACTGTATTTGAGTAGATACCAACTGGTTAAGTCTAGTTAATTAAATGGCACACCGAACGGTCTCCATAATCAATCTATGCAAACAGCAGAATCGCCCATCAATAACATGGCTGATTGATCATCAGTGTTTCATGGCTGATCAACATTCATCAATGATACTGGTGGTCTGTTCCTAAGATGTCCGCTAACGTCACAAATACCGGCGGTATACCTAAGATGTCCGCGAACGTCACAAATACCAGCTGTATTAATTCCTAAGATGTCCGCTAACGTCACAAATGCCGGCGGTATACCTAAGATGTCCGATAACGTCACAAATTCCGGCGGTATTCCTAAGATGTCCGCTAACGTCATAAATACCGGCGGTATACCTAAGAAGTCCGCTAACGTCACAAATACCAGCGGTATACCTAAGATGTCAGCTAACGGCACAAATACCGGCGGTATACCTAATATGTCCGCTAACGTCACAAATACCAGCGGTATACCTAAGATGTCCGCTTACGTCCCAAATACCGGCGGTATACCTAAGAAGTCCGCTAACGTCACAAATACCAGCGGGATACCTAAGATGTCCGCTTACGTCACAAATACCGGCGGTATATCTAAGATGTCCGCTAACGTCACAAATACCAGCGGGATACCTAAGATGTCCGCTAACGTCATAAATACCGGCGGTATACCTAAGATTTCCGCTAACGTCACAAATACCAGCGGGATACCTAAGATGTCCGCTAACGTCACAAATTCCTGCGGTATTCCTAAGATGTCCGCTAACGTCACAAATTCCAGCTGTATTAATACCTAAGATGTCCTCTAACGTCACAAATACCGGCGGTTTACCTAAGATGTCCGCTAACGTCATAAATACCGGCGGTATACCTAAGATGTCGGCTAACGTCACAAATACCGGCGGGATACCTAAGATGTCCGCTTACGTCACAAATACCGGCGGTATATCTAAGATATCCGCTAACGTCACAAATACCGGCGGTTTACCTAAGATGTCCGCTAACGTCATAAATACCGGCGGTATACCTAAGATGTACGCTAACGTCACAAATACCAGCTGTATTAATACCTAAGATGTGAAATTTAATGTGAATAAATATATAAGAAAATATTCCCAAACAGGAGATAAAAAGTAAGTTATATCGGACAGAAGTACGATGTTCTTGACTAAGGCAGAACTTTCTTATAACAGAAAAGTGCAAGACAGTGTAATTATGTCAAATACATATAAATGCCTTTTATGGACTAAGGTCAGTTAAGATAATCTAAACTAGCTTTTTACTATATAAACTGACTATACGATGCTTGGAAACAGTAAATTATGTAAATTTTTGTTGATATTTTATTGTATTGTACATACTTCCTGCTTTCATAAACAAGTATACTTATCTAAAGTCAACTTAATCCAAGAACCTTACATGTTTTTCCAAGAAGTTTAGGACAAATACACTTCCAACAGACAATATGGATTTAATTTTTACAGTTTTGTTTTAAATCTAAATTTGACAACAGTCTAAAAAATTATGAAGTAATGAAGTTTTCTTTAAGATCAAAATCAGATCTCCCACATTTCAGAATCTACCAGGTACAAATGTATTCAAATCATTTGCTATTTGTATGATAAATATTTCATTTGAAATCTGGATAATGCTCAATATCTTTGTGAAAGTAATAGAGCAGGATGAATAATGTAAATTTCTTTGACGAAACGACAAGAAAAACTGTTAATAGCTCACAAATGGAGATCTAGTAATGATACAATAGCAAAGCTAGAGGCTGTAACAAACACAGAAATTTTGTACATTAATTTGTTTCCTGTGCAATTTATTTTAAATTTCCTATTTAACCTTAATGTATTTCTTATATTAAAAACCTATGACTGTCATTTTCATATAGACTGGGTAAATAACTCATGATTAATACTTAATTCTGCCTCAAATACATCATTGAATTGATTCACTTTGGACTGTGGTGACTCAGATAGACTCTAGATCCTCCTAGCTATATAGATCGTTCAGAGAAATAGATGAAATACCAAGGTGACTGATTTTAGTTGAAAAATACTATAAATCCATCAGTTTTTTATGACCGAGATCTATTATTGAAGTCATTACTAATGTGACAGGGACACAGTTACAAACACAGCATGATTCACATATCATAGCTCACACCATACCTTGATAATATGTGGGTGAGATTTATTGAAACTGCACTATTCTTATACATATAAGACTGTGGGTCGGTGGTTTTTTCTCTGGGAACTACAACTTTCCTCCAACACCAAAACCTGGCACATCCCTAAATGACCACAGCTGTTAATAGGACGTAAAACTTAAACAAACCAAACCAAACTCATACATGTATACCTTGAGTGGGCTGTTCAATCTCATTCACCCCTGAAATTTCATAATGAACTATTCCAACCTTTGAATTGGAAGAGTTCAAATGTGTATTCAGGGGTGAATGAGTTAATTAGCTTTCTGATCCAAAATGATAGGTTTAGGTGCAAAAATGCATGGCAAAGGTTATACTCAAATATGTTTAAGATTGACTTTGACATTTATTGTAACTGCACTGTTCTTATACCTTGAGTTGGCTATAAATCAGCTGATTGAAGGCGATATATTTAGATGCAAACCTCTAAGGTCAAGGACATGGTCAAATCTATGTAAGATTGACTTTGACATTTATTGAAACTTTGCTGTTCTTTATAACCACAAGTGGGCTGAAAATAGCTGATTGCAGGCAATATATTTAGGTGCAAACCTCTAAGGTCAAGGTCATGGTCAAATATATTTAAAATTTTGACTTAAACATTTTTACACAATCTTGTGCACTTGCATGGCATGCACCTTCAAATACATTATGTAATGCAAGGTGACCGATAATTCCTGACTTAAATGAACCCGTCAATTTACACAACTCAGTGTGAGTCACTGTGCAGAGGTCGAACCCAAATCTCCAATCTTCAATAATCCAGCACATCACCCCAGCACCGATATCTCTTAAATACTCTGTATAAAACTATATGATAGTAAACATATCAGATATTCATAGTACACATTTAATAAGGATTTACAAAATCATGAATATTTGGACAAGGATAAAATGAAGCTCTCTAAAAACCTCCTCCAGAAAGTAATGTGTATCTAAGAATTATTTGGGATAAAACTTTAGCCATTGGTTAAAACGTCAAACTAAATCTCCTTAATTCAGCCCCAGACTTATCCTACGAGTGTACAATATAACATAACATACATCGTAAGTCTAAAATGACCTTACCAACATCAAAATCTCAAGTTTAATTTGCACCTACATGTACATGTAGCTTGGCATTCCACTTGTGATTTCTGACTCATGTGCACGCAGTACGATTGTCCTTGAGGTCTGTCCTTGCATGGTAATATATATTTACCTATCTAACTCATGAATATCTGGACCCGA
Source organism: Mizuhopecten yessoensis (assembly GCF_002113885.1). Taxonomy (NCBI): domain Eukaryota; kingdom Metazoa; phylum Mollusca; class Bivalvia; order Pectinida; family Pectinidae; genus Mizuhopecten; species Mizuhopecten yessoensis. The sequence goes on along the minus strand of NW_018408742.1, from coordinate 1,128,077 downwards.
ATTTACAGGAATGTTCTGTCAACTTTTGACATTACTGCATGCTATTGCATGTGTATGTACATATTGCTCCATGTAAATCACTAGCCAATGCCCTTCTTGGTTTTGCAGGAATCTTTTATAAAACCTGAATCACATTGAAATCAGTCCATAACAGCCGCCAACATATTTATCAAGAACTAGAAAATGTCTGTAAGACAAGGATGCCCTTTTGACCCTGTGGTTGATTAATGAATTTGGTAGAGTCAGGATAATGAATTGCAATGGGACAAAACAGGAAGGGCAGGATAGATCATAGCTGTAAACTCCCTCTTATTAGAACGGAGACTCCCTTATTTTGACCAAAATTTACCAATATCCCTTGAAACTCCCTCATTCATCTACATCCTGTGGTCAAATGATCTCCTAGTTACTGCAGGGTGTGTGTAATGATCACAACAGGTGTGTTTGAACCAAATGAATGCCTTTTGGAGTTATTTTGATACATAAAAAGGGAAAGATAAATTAAGCAAAGTATAGTTTCAGTCATGTTTTAAGCACTTTCTCCCTCATTGGAAATATGGAATGAGGGAGATCTCCCTCATTGGAGGTTTCAGAGGTTGACACACTAGTTATGATAGATATTCGGGTAACACTAAATACCCCCCATCCCCAAAATGACAGAGGACAGACATAAATATTAAAACTTCAACCTTGTCTTCTTGTATCCAAGTAAAACGTAAGTTTTTAGATCAGAACTTCTTGGCAGTCATAACTTCTGCATATATATATACTGGACAACTTAAAACGTTACCTTGATCTTCGATAAATTATATCAGTGATGTCATAACTCATGGTTAAACCCATTGAATATTGCCCTGAAACTTTTAATGCTTAATAAACTCTCTGAACAAATTCAATTTGACCGCAAGATTTATCAATCCTCTAAACAGAATATTAAACAATCCTTGTTTGTCGAGAGCAAACATCTTGAACAGAATAGCTAATAATCTATAAAACATGTTTGTCTTTGACAGTAAGGACAGAAGTGTATGTTTACCTATACAGTTTACCTGTGAATGTACATTTCAAATAAAACATTTAGGTGTGTCTCACATTCCATTAGATATCAAAATTTGGGGTAGACATCGTAACTTAGTGTCCAAAAATTATCCTATTCTATTTTACAAAATGGCTTTGACCGTGTAACCTGTCTTAGCTAGATCACGTTTGAAATGTTGTACCAGCGGATCTGTCTAGAACACTTTGAGGTGCTAAGTATACATGTAACGTCCTATACCAACTCTGAGGTGCTACATGTAACATCCTATACCAACTCTGAGGTGCTATACATGTAACGTCCTATACCAACTCTGAGGTGCTACATGTAACATCCTATACCAACTCTGAGGTGCTACATGTAACGTCCTATACCAACTCTGAGGTGCTACATGTAGCATCCTATTCCAACTCTGAGGTGCTATACATGTAACGTCCTATACCAACTCTGAGGTGCTATACATGTTACGTCCTATACCAACTCTGAGGTGCTATACATGTAACGTCCTATACAAACTCTGAGGTGCTACATGTAACGTCCGATACCAACTCTGAGGTGCTACATGTAGCATCCTATACCAACTCTGAGGTGCTATACATGTAACCTCCTATACCAACTCTGAGGTGCTATACGTAACATCCTATACCAACTCTGAGGTGCTATACATGTAACCTCCTATACCAACTCTGAGGTGCTATACGTAACATCCTATACCAACTCTGAGGTGCTACATGTCACGTCCTATACCAACTCTGAGGTGCTATACATGTAACCTCCTATACCAACTCTGAGGTGCTATACATGTAACGTTCTATACCAACTCTGAGGTGCTACATGTAACGTCGTATACCAACTCTGAGGTGCTACATGTAACTTCCTATACCAACTCTGGGGTGCTACATGTAACGTCCTATACCAATTCTGAGGTGCTACATGTAACGTCCTATTCCAACTCTGAGGTGCTACATGTAACGTCCGATACCAACTCTGAGGTGCTACATGTAGCATCCTATACCAACTCTGAGGTGCTATACATGTAATGGCCTATAACAACTCTGAGGTGCTACATGTAACGTCCTATTCCAACTCTGAGGTGCTACATGAAACGTCCTATACCAATTCTGAGGTGCTACATGTAACGTCCTATTCCAACTATGAGGTGCTATACATGTAACGTTCTATACCAACTCTGAGGTGCTACATGTCACGTCCTATACCAACTCTGAGGTGCTATACATGTAATGGCCTATACCAACTCTGAGGTGCTACATGTGACGTAATCTACCAACTCTGAGGTGCGACATGTAACGTCCTATACCAACTCTGAGTTGCTACATGTAACATCCTATACCAACTCTGAGGTGCTACATGGAACGTCCTATACCAACAATGGCCTACCTTTAGGATCATCCTACAAACAGGTGCTACATGTAACATCCTATACCAACTCTGAGGTTCTACATGTAACATCCTATACCAACTCTGAGGTGCTATACATGTTACGTCCTATACCAACTCTGAGGTGCTATACGTAACATCCTATACCAACTCTGAGGTGCTACACGTAACGTCCTATACCAACTCTGAGGTGCTACATGTGACGTAATCTACCAACTCTGAGGTGCGACATGTAACGTCCTATACCAACTCTGAGTTGCTACATGTAACATCCTATACCAACTCTGAGGGGCTACATGTAGCATCCTATTCCAACTCTGAGGTGCTATACATGTAACGTCGTATACCAACTCTGAGGTGCTACATGTAATGTCCTATACCAACTCTGAGGTGCTACATGTATCATCCTATTCCAACTCTGAGGTGCTATACATGTAACCTCCTATACCAACTCTGAGGTGCTATACGTAACATCCTATACCAACTCTGAGGTGCTACATGTAGCATCCTATTCCAACTCTGAGGTGCTATACATGTAACCTCCTATACCAACTCTGAGGTGCTATACATGTAATGGCCTATAACAACTCTGAGGTGCTACATGTAACGTCCGATACCAACTCTGAGGTGCTACATGTAGCATCCTATACCAACTCTGAGGTGCTATACATGTAACGTCGTATACCAACTCTGAGGTGCTACATGTACCGTCCTATACCAACTCTGAGGTGCTACATGTAACTTCCTATACCAACTCTGAGGTGCTACATGTAGCATCCTATACCAACTCTGAGGTGCTATACATGTAACGTCCTATACCATCTCTGAGGTGCTACATGTAACGTCCTATGCCAACTCTGAGGTGCTACATGTAACGTCCTATACCAACAATGGCCTACCTTTAGGATCATCCTACAAACTTAGAGGTACTTGGTGACCTTAACGTAGGACTGTCCAGAAATTGTCAAAAGTAATACATGACCTACCTTTAGGATTGTCTCCCAAACTGTGAGGTGTATTAAACACACTGATCATCGAGTCGATCACAATAAATTGATCACCATTTGTTTAAGAAAAAATGCTGTATAATCCATCTTATCTGTGGGCCTTCCCAATACACAGCTCTTATAATCACATAATGGCCCAATTGACTCAAGTTGAAATGTCCCTACGGGACTGGGCCGATTATATATCCCGAAATGCTTGTGTGTGTATAGCGATTGATACAGAAATATAATGTGACATGCCATGCGGAATGTTACAACTGGCCCTCACAGTATACAATAATTTTATATCATTACAACTGATATTCCCAAATTTTGAAACATATTTTTTTTGTTTTCTTCCATAAAATTTATAGTTTTAAATCCAATCCTGAATGAAAGTTTCATGCCATTGTAAAAAGATTTTGTAATAATAGATACATTGTTCGAATCTAACAACTAGCACAACTAAATCAAGAAAAAAATACAATTTCCAAAGATCAAAATCAAAGGACATCTACAAAATAAAATATCCCCTGTCCAAATATTTATGAATATGGCATGCTTGTGAACGCCATAACACAGGTCTTTGTTGTGTTTCTGCAGTCCAATGAATGTGTGGGTGTATTACAAGTATGAAACGTCACAAAGGTCACAACAAGGGTTTGGTTGGGGAGGGAGGGAGGGAGTGCCGTTGTTGGAGGTCAGAATCATATACGTATAGGTCATGTTTTAAAACATAACCCGAATGTCATATATACACACAAATATGTCACGATGTTAATACCATGAAGGAAATATTTTTTAATCATTATTACAGTTATCAATCAACTGTAAATTACTATTATATTGATACAATATACATTGGAATGTGAGTTCATAAGATCATAAACCACAGCATAAACAAATTTTCTATTACCGAGAAATGAAAACTCCCAGAGCTATTTTAAATAATTGAAGTGTGTTTTTTCTTTAGAAAAAGAAAAAAGTTACAGAATATTATCTGAAAGTACATATGTATACAACTTGAAAAATTCCAAGGAATGTGATATATGAAAAATTATTGTAGCATAGCCCTACTGTCCATTATAATATCACTATCATAACAAGTCAAATTGCTTGTAGGTTTGACAACTTTTTCTTTGATCAAGGTTTAACAACCTCGCACTGTCCCAGGTCATATGGAGACAGTTTTGATAACTTTTCAAGCCCACTGAAAAATATCTGATTTTGACAGTTATAGTTTATTTGAAATTCTGACGCTGAAATCTATCAAAACATGTCAGGATGGTTGTAACGCGTAACTTTCCAGTAACACAATCCTAATAGGACAAAACATTTGTCAAATTCTCCATCGTAATAAATACCGGGAACCTCGTCCAGTGTCAGACCCAAATAGTAGAACTCTTGGTTGTCAACAAATGAAAAAATCGAAGCTGACCTAGTTTTCCCGCATACTTTCGTGAATACCTGATGATTAATACTAAATAAGGTGTAGAAAGGCGAGGATGTCGGAGGTTAAGGAGAAGACAGCAGGCTATTGTTGTCCGCCCATGTACGTATCATCTATCAGCTGTTCTGGTAACCTTATCACATTAGTACCAATGTTAGTTCTACTGGTCTGAACTGACATTTATAGAGGCGACAGTCGTATAGTGTCAGTACTGTAACCTGGTAGTCACATCAGAACTATTGTTGATTCTACTACAGGTCTGGACTGACATTTATAGAGGTGACAGTCGTATAGTGTCAGTACTGTAACCTGGTAGTCACATCAGAACTATTGTTGATTCTACTACAGGTCTGGACTGACATTTATAGAGGCGACAGTCGTATAGTGTCAGTACTGTAACCTGGTAGTCACATCAGAACTATTGTTGATTCTACTACGGGTCTGGTCTGACATTTATAGAGGTGACAGTCTTATAGTGTCAGTACTGTAACCTGGTAGTCACATCAGAACTATTGTTGATTCTACTACAGGTCTGGACTGACATTTATAGAGGTGCCAGTTGTATACTGACAGTACTGTAACCTGGTAGTCACATCAGACCTATTGTTGATTCTACTACAGGTCTGGACTGAAATTTATAGAGGCGACAGTCGTATAGTGTCAATACTGTAACCTGGGAGTCACATCAGAACTATTGTTGATTCTTCTACAGGTCTGGACTGACATTTATAGAGGTGCCAGTTGTATACTGACAGTACTGTAACCTGGTAGTCACATCGGAACTATTGTTGATTCTACTACAGGTCTGTACTGACATTTATAGAGGCGACAGTCGTATAGTGTCAATACTGTAACCTGGGAGTCACATCAGAACTATTGTTGATTCTACTGCGGGGCTGGTCTGACATTTATAGAGGTGACAGTTGTATACTGACAGTCCTGTAACCTGGTAGTCACATCAGAACTATTGTTGATTCTCCTACGGGTCTGGTCTGACATTTATAGAGGCGACAGTTGTATACTGACAGTACTGTAACCTGGTAGTCACATCATAACTATTGTTGATTCTACTACGGGTCTGGTCTGACATTTATAGAGGCGACAGTTGTATAGTGTCAGTACTGTAACCTGGTAGTCACATCATAACTATTGTTGATTCTACTACGGGTCTGGTCTGACATTTATAGAGGTGACGGTTGTATAGTGTCAGTACTGTAACCTGGTAGTCACATCATAACTATTGTTGATTCTACTACGGGTCTGGTCTGCCATTTATAGAGGTGACAGTCTTATAGTGTCAGTACTGTAACCTTGTAGTCACATCAGAACTATTGTTGATTCTTCTACAGGTCTGGACTGACATTTATAGAGGTGACAGTCTTATAGTGTCAGTACTGTAACCTGGTAGTCACATCAGACCTATTGTTGATTCTACTACAGGTCTGGACTGACATTTATAGAGGCGACAGTTGTATAGTGTCAGTACTGTAACCTGGTAGTCACATCAGACCTATTGTTGATTCTACTACAGGTCTGGACTGAAATTTATAGAGGCGACAGTCGTATAGTGTCAATACTGTAACCTGGGAGTCACATCAGAACTATTGTTGATTCTACTGCGGGGCTGGTCTGACATTTATAGAGGTGACAGTCTTATAGTGTCAGTACTGTAACCTTGTAGTCACATCAGAACTATTGTTGATTCTCCTACGGGTCTGGTCTGACATTTATAGAGGCGACAGTCGTATAGTGTCAATACTGTAACCTGGGAGTCACATCAGAACTATTGTTGATTCTTCTACGGGTCTGGTCTGACATTTATAGAGGTGACGGTTGTATAGTGTCAGTACTGTAACCTGGTAGTTACATCAGAACTATTGTTGATTCTACTACGGGTCTGGTCTGACATTTATTGAGGCGACAGTCGTATAGTGTCAGTACTGTAACCTGGTAGTCAGATCAGAACTATTGTTGATTCTACTACAGGTCTGGACTGACATTTATAGAGCCGACAGTGGTATACTGACAGTACTGTAACCTGTTCATATTCAAACAACTCACATTCTACAGGTTCAGAATTTAACTGAAATTCATGGAGAACACCTTTGAGTCTCTTCTACAAATCTGGACCGACATTTACAGAGAACACATCTATAGCACCAGTATTGTACCTGGTCACATCAAAAATCTCTCAAATAGCATCATAACTGAATAACAACTTTCTACCGATCTGAATTTTATTTATATCAAATCAAGAATTTGGACCTTTGAAAGTCTACTCTAGTGTCTTATAAATCCTGAACTGTCTAGAAATACAACCTGTTGAAGAAAACTTTGAAGATAATGCTAGAATACTAACTTAGAAATGCATAATGTTTGAACCTAGTCTACATAGCTGCATTAATGTGTACAACTTTCATCAATCATGGTATCAAAGCATGGTATCAAAGCAGCTCATTCTATTTACTAATTAACAGTTTATGTTTCGTTGTGAATAAATCCATCTTGACTGTTCCTTTTAAGGTAAAACCTGACATCCTTAGGGTTTTGAAATATACATGTCTTATTCCACACAAGGTATGGCTAGCTTACAGCTTATGGTGATGGGACTTGAGGAGAGGAGAAGCATATCAATTCCAATGGGATTCTTTTATCATACCTCTCATATGCTATATATTTTCTGTGTATTCCAACAGGACATGCATGTCAATAATGCGTAAAAGTATCTGACATTCAGGGAGAGGTATTGCAGTAATCTATTCTTTCTAAGTAACATTACTTACCAGTGTGGTTTTCTATATCAGAACACAAGGTAGGTCTATCACAACCACATAGACAGTGATGACATCATTAATCCATATGTACACCTGCAAAAAGTAAATCCATAATTGTTATCCAAATCCGTAGAGTCAATCATTAAACCTGAATTCTTATGCCTATACATCCATACTAATTAAACGATGTTGAAAAAAATGTTTATAAAACAAAGTTTGCAACTACTATGGAACAAAAATCAAATAAAGTCTATTTTAGTAAAATTTTGACTACATTTGTATTTTCACTATGATGTTTCAGTCAAGGTGAGTTAAACAATATGTGTACCTCAGTTCAGATTAATAAAACAACAGTGTTGATTTATCAGTGGTACAAGTAGAACTATCGATATCTCTTACATTAATACCTGACAAGAGTATGATTTATACATGTATAGGGAAACACAACACCTCCACCGATTCCAACTTTTTCCTCACAGAGTGGTAAATTATTCAACAAACCTCTGTGCAAATGAATACATCCACTAATAATTCTGTGCATCGTTTCATTTAAATAATGCAGGAGAGATCATCAAACAAGTTATGTGTTTACACAGGTAGCCACAATATCTCTGAGATAGCGATTCCAGTGTTATCTTATCTGTACAGGACACAGAGACCTTCACAGACAACCCTAGGATCATTTACTGAAGGAAGCAGAATTGATAAGGTGGTATATATCATGTGTTCAGGAAATAACATTTTTAATTATTAATGTTTTCTTCAAGGTGCATCAAGGCCAAGCCTGACTGGCTAACAAGGTGCATGACTGGGGTGATGATAAAGTTAGAACAAACCTGTATTTGACACAATAAGTGCCCCACTACTTTCCCCCAGATTTTCCAAGACATGTTCCCTTGAGATTTATGCTTGACGTTTTGCCTTACTGTGATGTACGTGTCTTTGAAATGTAAATAAAAAATATTGTGGGATGTTCTGAAACCAAAATCTAGAAACAAAATACTCAATTATAAGTCTTGACCATGCACACATTTTAGAGGCTGTCCTGATTACTGACTGTAATTGCCTAAACGTTTGCTTTGTGCCCCCTCTATTTATTTCCTGTTTTATTTTAGGGTTCTGGGTGCTAAATGGGTTGAATACTGTAATTTATGTGTTTTAGGGTGATATACAATGTATGTATCCAGTGCTTTTTTTTCATATAAACAAAGATTCTGTCTTTCTAAGACATATTTAGAAAAAGTCATGAAGTAAGACAAAGTAGCTAAAAAAGAATTAAAACCATATAGATCACATAAATTTTGGCCAGACATGCTGGAAAACCTGTTTATGGTAATATTAACTTGTTTCAAAGTCTTGCTTATAACAAAATCATATTTAAGTCCCCGAACAAGGATTTTTCTCATGAACATAGAACTCGTACTTCGACAACAGGGTCTGGTCGAAAATGGCGCCATGCTATTTAGTACTTGTACTGTATAGTAAAACTTAAGACATGTTGAGTAGGCAGAAACAAAGGTAATGATAACAGACACCAGTAAGGTAAACACAGGTAAAAACTACAGGTAACATGTCACACAGGTAACAAATACAGGTACAAAAGGTGATAACACAGACCTGCAGTTTGACAGGGCAAAACAGGCATGAAAGATGGATGATGTTCTAAGGTGGAGGAAAGATAAACGCTAGCAAAGTACAATGTTTAGTGTAGAGTATATATTCAATACAAATAAAATACCATGCCCAATGCTGATTAAGTACACAGTTCGTGTCGTCCAGACATGTGCACTGTAGTCTCTCCGATTCTTTACACTTATGTATTACCTATTACCAAAGTAAGACCAGGGTCGTTTTAGTTGATGATTAAAATCTGCAAGTCCTCAAAGCACACAAAGTATAGTGTTCAGCAGAGACAAAGTATTATGTTCAATGCAGACGACAAAGTGCAGTATGTGTTCCATGCAAAGTCCAGTGCTCAATGCAAAGTTCAATGTTCAATGCAAAGTTCAATAATCGATGCAAAGTAGAATGTTCAATGCAAAGTTCAATGATCAATGCAAAGTAGAATGTTCAATGCAAAGTTCAATGATCAATGCAAAGTAGAATGTTCAATGCAAAGTTCAATGATCAATGCAAAGTAGAATGTTCAATGCAAAGTTCAATGATCAATGCAAAGTAGAATGTTCAATGCAAAGTTCAATGATCAATGCAAAGTAGAATGTTCAATGCAAAGTTCAATGATCAATGCAAAGTAGAATGTTCAATGCAAAGTTCAATGATCAATGCAAAGTAGAATGTTCAATGCAGAAAAAGTACAATGTTCAATACAAAGCAGTGTTCAATACAGAAAAAGTACAATGTTCAATGCAAAGTACAGTGTTCAATGCAAAATATAATGTTCAATACAAAGTACAGTGTTCAATGCAAACAAAGTACAGTGTTCAATGCAAACAAAGTACAGTGTTCAATGCAAACATAGTACAGTGTTCAATGCAAACAAAGTACAGTGTTCAATGCAAACAAAGTACAGTGTTCAACACATACAAGATACAGTGTTCAATGCACACTATATATAAGTACAGTGCTTTTTAGAACTTTACATTAATTTTACAAATCCAAATTCACCATAAGCATTTTGAATGCTTCGGAAATATTATTTTGTAACATGAGCAGAATAGCCTGTTGTTTATTTGGCTTTAGATTTTGTGAGGTCTTTAATGTATATGATTGTTACAGCTATAAATTGAACCACAAAGAGAATCGTGCACATAATGTGCATTATGGTCTTCCGGTTGTTTTTTCTGTTTTATATATCCTTCTACATGTAGCTACATGTATGTATCCCTTTGTGTTGAAGCATAACGCATGCAACCTGGACTGACTACAGATCATTTGCTCTGATGTTCTGATCATTAATTTAATTCTCTCTGGTGTAATCTGCTACCATGTTCAAAGCCATGGTACATACAAGCAGATAGGGAATGTTAGAAGAAACTTTATTTACCCAAAGGTCATATTTTTGAGCCCCAAAAGAAGTCCAGATTGGATCACAAGAAATAGCAACTATCTTACGCACGATAGGGAAAAGGCCAGAAGTCCAGGAATCAAACTTGAAACCTCCTAATACTTGGTAGAATTCAGGGGCCAAGATGGCACCACTTGCACCACTTGGTTGCAGGTTCAAGTCCTACGTGGGGCAGTCGCATGGTACTGGCCACAGGTCGGTGGTCTATCTCTAGGTATTCTGGTTTTTCTCAAACACCAAAGCCTGGGTCTTCCTTAAATGACCATTATTATTAATATGACGTAAAGCACAAACAAACCAAACCACACTCTTGGTGTGCTGTCCATAAACTTAGAATGGAACTGTTAACTGAGGATATAGAGCCAGTCCCGTTCACCTTACAAACAGGCATAACCACATAACTTAGTCAAATATGTTGTCAATTTGTAAAACGGCTATAAATAAAAAAAAAAAGCGCTACCAAAACTCACTTTTGATTGTTTGAACCCTGGCGTAACAGCAGGTGCTTGTTAGACCAAAGTGTCCTGGCAAACTTTTGTCAGACCTTTTTAATAACAGAGTATTTTAAGGATCCCCGTCCCACTGAACCGTGCTTTTTCCTATATATACAGTACCATCTCCCAAACTTCCGTTTGGATATAACTGTAGCTCATTTGATCTAGTACTCTTCCGTTGTCAAGGTAGTTCAATCGGTTTCAGCTATAAGATTCTGAAGTCCAGAGTTTGAATCCCAGTCTGGCTCACAGGATATTTCACAATCAGAACACGTTTGTTGATTATATTTTGTTTATTTCATCTATATTATCTATTCATAAAAGTACAGCACGGTATACTTTCCTTTTCAAAAATGATTTATCAAGGTTATAGTCATGCCGGAAAAATCAGTTTTGAATGCCTAGTCTAATTTTTTGGCAGTGGTGCGGGGATCCTTAATTGTTAGGATACTGGGACAGCCTTTGGTACTATTATAATCGTTTGTCCACATTTCTATGTATGTGTTTTTTTATAAATAAAGAGCTGTTGGAGAGAATCTTAAGGAAGTTTTCATTGACCTTCCAGTTTCTTCAGTAATTTCTTCCTTACAGCCTTTATACATGCATTTTGTTTAACATAACATGCATTATGTGGTATTTTGTATTTTAAGCAGGTTAATATTCGGGTACAAAAGGCTAAAATTTCACACAATTCTCTATCACAAAAACAAGCCATGCTTAAATACAGAATGTCTTCCTTATTCAAGTTTCAAAATGAACAAGATAATCAATCTTTGATCAGCTCTTTAAAATGGTGTTATTTTGTTTTAAGATAACGATGTCAAAGAATATTTGCCACTGATACAAAGTTTGAAGAGGATCCTGTGATTGTGTGTTACAGGTCTTTAACATTAGACATTTTTTAAATACCTTCCTAACATAATAGATGCAATTCCTAGTCAGAAATGGTGGTCTACATTATGTAGACATCCTCTTGATACCAGATCAATTTCAAAAGCTTGTAAAAAAAGTTGTAAGATAAAAAAAAAGCAGGGAGGAGGGTAGTTTGTACCTGGTGTATTAGCCTCTTGTCAATACTACAATACTACAAGGTACTATCTGTAGTTTTTATCACAGAAACCAGTTTTTTCTGCCGTGTGGGATTTTTTGGAAAAGATATACTGTATACGTCTTAAGCTACCTTGGTGGTAAAATTGTCTAGACGTAAAATCTGAACCAAACTCACCTAAATTTTCAAAGTTTAATTCAACAGGTACATAGATACCAGGCAGTTTGTTCCTTCAAGTTCTACACACCATGTTGAATCTATGTTACTAAATTCAAGGAAAATATTGAATTTTCAATTCAAATGTGAAGCAGAAATTAGATTTCTCTGTGGAGTTTTATTATGATTATGTAATCAAGGTCATTTTTTCAAATGTTCTTTTCTTGGGAGTTGAAAACAGGATTACAGAAGATTAGCAGTCTATATACAGTGTATATTGTGAGTATTTACGGTAGGACCAGGGACTGCCCTATTAGGTTTGATCTTTCTAGCAGAGTCTATACAGCGTATATTGTGAGTATTTACGGTAGCCCTGTTAAGGTTGATCTTTCTAGCAGAGTCTATACAGCATTTATTGTGAGTATTTACGGTAGCCCTGTTAAGGTTGATCTTTCTAGCAGAGTCTTTACAGTGTATATTGTGAGTATTTACGGTAGCCCTGTTAAGGTTGATCTTTCCAGCAGAGTCTATACAGCATTTATTGTGAGTATTTACCGTAGCCCTGTTAGGGTTGATCTTTCTAGCAGAGTCTATACAGCATATATTGTGAGTATTTAGGGTAGCCCTATCAGGATTGATATTTCTAGTGAAGTCTATACTGTGTATATTGTGAGTATTTACGGTAGGACCAGGGACTGCTCCCTATCAGGGTTGATATTTCTAGCAGAGTCTTTACAGTGCATATTGTGAGTATTTACGGTAGGACCAGGGACTGCTCCCTATCAGGGTTGATCTTTCTAGCAGAGTCTTTACAGTGTATATTGTGAGTATTTACGGTAGGACCAGGGACTGCTCCCTATCAGGGTTGATCTTTCTAGTGGAGTCTATACTGTGTATATTGTGAGTATTTATGGTAGGACCAGGGACTGCCTTATCAGGGTTGATATTTCTAGTGGAGTCTATACTGTGTATTTTGTGAGTATTTACGGTAGGACCAGGGACTGCTCCCTATCAGGGTTGATCTTTCTAGCGGAGTCTTTACAGTGTATACTGTCAAGCTTTTAATCTTGTCCACAAACACTTCTTTATGTAAGGAAGAGCTCATAACAATAAGGCTACCACAATATCACTACAAGTGATCTACCCGCTGACCCTTCCATTATACCTTACAACCCACCTAGACCTGAAGGATTTCCTCAAACAGGATAGCGGAATGACCCAAATGGCATTCTGCTGCATAAGTAACCCAAGCATTAATTGAATGACCCAATAACCCTAAAAAAAACATAGAATTCCCCAACAATGGATGTTAACTGCTTCATCTGATCTACCCAGTAACCCGTCCATTATTGGTACAACCTATTGAGTCCTACACATTGCTAGAATGGTCCACTAGGACTTTTCTACATCTGATACATCAGGGAACCCTTCTATTATACCATACAACTCACTCAGTCCAGTAAGAACCCTGTGAGCTGGTGGCCTGTACAGTTGTTTAGAGCATCAGTGTAGAGTTCAGAGGTCCTTGGTTCGAGTCCATGTCTGGCCATTACATTTTCCCTCTCCTGTTACAATGATACCTATCACTAATCCTTGTTTTGAAAGAAGGTACAAGAAAACATATTCTTATTCCTATAAATGTGTGAATGAACGACGCACAAATGAAATGTCATCTGACCTTCAGGAAAAATATATGAGTATAATATTCTCCAGTGCCTACCAACTGAAACCCTTATAATTGCTTCCTATCTTGTTCCTGTAAATTACTGTAACTGAAGATTATGAATTCATAAACATAACTGAAGATTATGATTTCATACATGTAACTGAAGATTATGATTTCATAAATGTAACTGAAGATACGTTTTACATAGTAACTTCATGTTTTGTTTTTATTAAATTTTCTTATTTCTATTTTTTTCTTTTAATCTTTCTAAACCTGATCTATTGGTTATAACAAAAGTGCAGTTCATAACTTCACGAATGCCTTAGTTATATATATGTGTTGATGATTCACCTCTCGGAAGATTAATACATTTTTTATTTTTTAAATCAACCTATTCCCTGACCCTGCTACCCTGTATGAGGAGAAGAAGTTGTCCCAAAACCACAAAATAAACACAAGGAGAAGATTAAACGTGTGCGGTTTTGGAAGTAGCTCTTGACAGCGACTGGGGCTACCTTAGTGCATGATTAGATCATAAAGTACACAATTGGCTTGCCAAATGTAAACACCACGGAACATATCCCCGGCCACTTGCACGAAAAAAGGCACCCTGATCACAAGGATTTGCCAATACAGCCAACATAGGAGATCACGTTTGTTATAAGACCTGCTCCCTTGTTTTGGCAGTATGTCATGCTCAGGTCTGAAGTGAAGTGGGAGACACTAAAACAGCAGTGAAGTTTTAGCTGTGTAATTGATTTGTATAAAGCCCTTTGTGGGCCTGGGCCTGGGACCAGATCATATTAAAGGTGCTATATTTCTTCCTGTTTTGTTTGTTCCTGCAACACATAAGGATTGAATGGCATTTTTTTCAATTTCACAGAAATCGGTTACATACATATACATATGCCATGAAACGGGAATAAGGCCGCTTCATGGTAAATATGAATGCAACAGTTTGCGTTCATACAGGCATGAACATTGAAAAATTGCCTTTGAATTCTTTTATTCACATTCTAAATTTTTAGTTATTATTGACCTAAAAAAATGTATTCCCCGATATTTTCGATATTGAAGTGCCCGAGTTGTCAGTGAAAACAAGATTCCTGGAAATAGCTTAATTTCGCCTAAATGTTTGCTTTTAACGGTTGTTACATATTAATAAAGGCGAAAAGAGAGACTACAAAATGACGCTAATCCAAATACTATTTGTTCATAGCCCTATGAACACAATTTCTAAAGGTAGTGCTTATAGCGGAACTTGCAGTGGAAATGTAGATATAGTGGAGGGAGTTTTTCTGTTAGTTCCATTACTCTAATGCTAAAGTCCAACTGTCATCAAACCAAATATCTGGATACACCTAGAGGAGTACTACACCATTATATAAAATGTAGGTTTGGGTTTGTGCTTTATACATCCTATCAACAGCAATGGTCATTTAAGACTCTGCCAGGTTTTTGTGGTGGAGGAAACCCGGAGTACCTGGGTAAAATCACCAACATGTGGCCATTACTTGGTGATTGCCCATGTAGGCCTCGAACCTGTGACCTAGTGGTGGAGGGCTTGCGATCATTGATGTCAGACACCTTAACCACTCGGCCACTCTGGCCCCTCAAATGTAGGTCGTTGTGACTTATCTTTTACTTCACTGACCTACTTGGCCACTCTGGCCCCTCAAATGTAGGTCGTTGTGACTTATCTTTTACTTCACTGACCTTGGTAAGACTTTTCTTAAAGCTCATGATTTCCATAATAACAGACCAGATGAATATTTTTCATAAACAGCACCCATATGATCGCGTGCATGCAGGGATATGTCTCAAGATATTATATAATTTCTCATTCCTATGCCTTTATCATAGACCTGTCCAGGGCAAGAAAAGGGGAGGGGATATTGCACGATTATTACCAAAATTTATGACTATTTAATGTCATAATTAATGGTATAAATAATTTTGCAATAAAAATTTCATCATGAGAAATGAATACAGAATGTACATTACAGTTCTGGCTAGCTAATGTTCTGGAGAACTTGGCCCTCCCATCAAATTAACCCCAGACCTGCCCTAACAGACACCAGAAGGCCCCTAGGAAATGATGGAGGTTCTGCCCTCTTGGTTCTTGTCTAATAAAACTCCATGTTCTTGCATCTTGAGCTACTTACAGCAATATTATCTAGAAATTTTCGCTCATACATTCTGGTGTGTTAATTACGTGTGATCTGATATCCAGGGATTAGATGACACTTTAGAACTGTAAATATTAATCTTTTAATTTTTATGGTGTTGAAAGTTTCACAGCATCAATATGTTTTCATGAAAAAGACAACCCTTGAAATTTATAGCGAATCCATCCATCCATCTTTAGCCTAATAGCTCTAATATCTTAAAGCCATTAGACTTGAGACCTGCAAAAAACACATCGCCGAAATTGACCAATTTATCAGTTCCACGAAATTTGGATCTCCTGCAAAAACTTTGACTGTCCATGTACATCTAGATAGATCTGCCTGGTGTGACTTGAGCCATGCTCAGTTGACCAGATATATATATGTGTACAGTAGCTCATTTGGTAGAGTATCAGTCTAGAGTTTAGAAATCTGTGGTTCAAGTACTGGCCATATCTGTGCCCTGTCAGAAATAGGGGGACTCTTTAACCAACTGTAATTATGGTCTGAGTAAACTTAACCCATTTATTCCTGCATTTCCACAATGAACTATATCATTTGATTTGGAGCAGTCCAAATACATCATTGGATGTCAAGGAAAGTTTGTTCAGAGGATATCATAAAAAGCTTTGCCATTAGAAGTGAATACTTAGAAAAGGAAGGAACAAGGAAGTGGATCTAGACTGGATTGATCACTATAATTATGGGCAGCTCTGGGGTCAGAACATCTATGTTTGCTGTCTCACCAATCTAGCCACCACTACTTTCGTTATGTAATCTGGCTATTTTGGTATCTATAGCCAACATTTTGAGACACATTTTTTAGTCTACAAAAGAATCCAGACAATTCACAATCCAGCATTCTAGCTGGGAATAAAGGTCACTGCATAAATGAGGCCTGACTACAGATTTTAGAAATCCAGAGTTTTAATCCGAGATGGGCTAGCCGTTATCATTTTCTATGTCTGTTGTACTAGTAGCAATGTTCTGTACCTTACACGTATAACACCCAACATGTACCAATCTCCTACAAGCACCTGTCAGTTACACACGGTACACCTTATTGCTGGCAAAATTTCACACCTGTGCAGGTATATCACAAGGAAGACCTTTATGGTATATTGACAAAGGTGAGCTTTAATTGTCAGTATACAGAGCTCCCATCAAACCACAACTCACTCAAGGCCAAACCACAAACCCCAGAAAAAGGCCATCCAAACACCCACAGTCAGAATGCCATCTTGTTTATATCCTGTACAGCACACCACAGTAGGGGTCTTGTAGGAATAAGTTATCAAATCAATCCCAATCGGACAGGGTGAAAAGTACAGAGTTGCAGTAAAACCATTTGTAAGGGGCTATACTAGGTACCTAGCTTTAGGGTTCCAATGGGACAGTGACCTCATGAGGGCACATGGAAGGGACAACTGGGTAGGTGCTTTTAGGGTAGGATCCTAATAAAGACTTGATTATGAGGTTGCTTTAGGGAAGGGTCCTGATGGGGTGAAGATTTGAGGTCATAACAGGGCAGGCTGATATAGGTACAGTTGTAGGTACGTGGCTTTAGGGAAGGGTCCTGATGGGGTGACAATTTGAAGGCATGATATATATAGGGCAGTCTGTATAGGTAGGTGGTTTAAGGATAGGGTCCTAATAGGGTGAAGATTTAAGGACAAGACAGGGCAGGTCAATATAGGTAGGTGGTTTAAGGATAGGGTCCTGATGGGGTGACAATTTAAGGACAAGACAGGGCAGGTCGATATAGGTAGGTGGTTTAAGGATATAAGGGTCCTGATGGGATGACAATTTGAATGCATGATAGGGCAGTCTGCATCAGGTAGGTGGTTTAAGGATAGGGTACTATGGGGTGAAGATTTAAGGGCAAGCAAGGGCAGGTCGATAAGGTAGGTTGCTTTAGGGTAGGGTACTATGGGGTGAAGATTTAAGGACATGATATATGGTTTATAGGTAAATGGCTTTATAGGTTAGGGTCCAGAGAGGGTGAAGATTTGTGGGCATGATAAGCAGGCTGGTAGCCATAGGCAGGTCGGTGGCTTTAGGATAGTGTTCTAAGGGTGAAGATTTGAGGACTGTGTGAGGGGTCAGGTCGGTATAGGTAGTCCTAACATGCAAGCTAGAACACAGTTAAGTAAAAATAGGGACTTAACAGTATAAGGGTTCTAACGGGGTGAATATTTCAGGACATGTGAGGGAATTGATAGGTATAGGTAGGTGACTGTACAGTAAGGTTCTATAATGGGATGGACTGGTTTCAGCACAGGTGAAAGGAAGGGCTTACAAACTGGTGGATATCCCAGGAGGCAATCATGCTCATTCCGTTACCCTTTTCATAATACATTCAATGATCGTTTCCTTTTAAAACCCAAACTGAGAAGACAGCTTGACAATCTGAAGTAAACTGAAATATCTTTAATACTCGTACACTTTCAGAGGTAGAGAGTGTTCTGTTATATCTATGGCATGCAACACGTAGCACAGATTTCACTGTCAACATGTATTTACATGACTGGAGATTAAGGGTACGCTTTCATTATTCCCCGACTGAAAAGACATAAAAATCAACACTATACCCTCAATGAAAAGATCGCAGGGAAAAAAAAAATAGATTAAAATTTTCAGAGGAATTTTACAAGTGAAGTCAATGCTTTAATACGAGTTTTATTAGATTTTCTGATTCACTGATTATGTACAAAGAAAAACCGTCTTATTGCAGGTAAGCTGATCACCTCTGCTTTAGGAATTCCAGGTCAACACATATGTATATATCCTCATTTTTTTTTATTTGAAACAAGAGATCGAGCAGGCAAAAACGTAACCAAATTATTTGTTTAAAACTCATATAAGCCAAAACAGTGTCATACTGTTGTTGAAAAGCAGAAAATGAAAAACTTGTTCAAAACTGGACCAGGTAAAAAAGTCACTAAATTGTTTGTTAAAAACAACAACAGGATAGACCTCAACAAAATATCCAGCCCATATAGCTATTCATATTGGAGTGGAGTAAAACCTGAATTACATCAAAGTGGTCAGTCATGACTGCATGATAATCAATTCTTATACGCTGATATTGACCAAATGGTAAACTTGACTTATGATTCATGTATTTTAAACAATGCCATATATTTGTAATCCATATATGCATGGAAATAAAAAAAAAGATGGCTTAAATGGAATGAATTCCTCAGCACAATTAACACCATAAAAAAGGCACCACATCATTTTGTCCAATTTGTAGTTTTTTTCTTCCAAGCGCAGCCTTCTCACAGTAGCGGAAGTTTTTAAACTGTGTCCATTTGATTAAACTTGATACAGAAATCAAAGGAATTCGTTCACTAGCTTTTGTCTGGAGCATATTTCCGTTTGAATAATGGATGGAGGCTGGGTGTTCTGACTTGCTTTGTCCTGTGGTAATGAGACTTGCTACATTAATTACGATCAGAATGCATGCAATGTGATTTAATTAACCCCAGGCTGTCACCCCCCCTACAACTAGACATGTGAAAGGGTCAACAGAAAGTATGGACTGGAAGAATGGGTTTCTGTAAAATACCAAACTTTCCTGTTAACTTTCTTCTGCAGTTTACTTTTTTTCAAATATTTTTTTCTACTACAGACTTTAATGGTAGAGATACTTATCAACCTCTGAAAGTCCAATATCTCGAATTTCCTTAATTTGAGAAACATTCATGAATCAGGGGCTTTAATTTGAGTTCACAGAAACATGGACTGCAAAAACATATGATCTTCAGGATAACTACTTAGAAAACAAATTGAGAATATGTCTATTTGCTTTTTGAATAATGTGTCTTAATTTTCCTACTTAAGAAGTACATTTCGTATAAATGCTCAAATTTTTCTTTGAATTTTGTCTGTGAACAAGTGCTTTTGGCAAGAACTCGTCCAATGATCGAATGGAATTTTTAGGTGATTCAAGTAATTTATTGATTAAAAAGAATGTTTTTAAGTCTCCTGAGATGTGATTTAAACCTGTCAAATATTTTATCAGAAATGGCACCCGTCTTGCAGTTCTAGGCGCACTTGGCCATGTTTTAGTGTGTGCCACTTATAATTGTTATGAAGACAGACATCGACCAGACAGAGATGTTCAGTCCAGTAAAAGGATTATCCTAAACAAGAATTTGTGTGTCAAAATTTAGACCTGGATTCCATTATGGAATGTGTCTGCTAAAAGCAGCCAATACAATCAGCCCAGATGAATGTAATTACAGGGATTTAAACATTATAATTCTAACATTTGACACAACTGCATCAATCAGACCCTATCAGAAAAGTCAATCTTAAAAGAATTTTAAAATAGTCGAAAGAGAATAAAAATATATCATTTACATGCCATTTAAAACAATCTGGATTGATAAAATGATAAATAAACAGCAATTATGACAAAAATAATTGTACAGAAACGCATTTAAATTGTCGAAGATTGAAACATAAATGGTGACCTTTTCTAAGATAGTGACATTTCTAATGTGACAATGAGACGATAATTACCTGTCATTAATCTCGGTATCTACAATATAATCTGATGTTTGATTAAATCGGTGACTGTTTCAAGTGAAGATACGAGATCACACGACTGCCAGTCTACCGTGATACAATTTTACTTATTGAACTGACAGATTCCCCATTACACTAGGCTAATTGTCCTAGGTATAGGTAACAACCTGGAATGTTGCACTCCTCGACACTTAAAAGGTCCCCAAAACACTATAAATCTCCATGGAGGAAAGGGTTTAAGGGAGAGAGTCACAATGTTCTGTGTTGTATTTCCAACAAAAGAGTTCCAATTTGTTCAACACTTTTCTGATTCAGAGTTGCTTGTCCATTTACTATAGAGAAGAGTTATGTACAAAACAAACAAGATACAAGAACTTTTATTTAACGTCGCATATTTGAAACAATAAAACATTAGCACTGTAGTGCTATTCCTGCGACAAACATGAGGTATATATGATAACAATCACATGCAGGTAATTAGACGGACTAGTTAACTGACAAACAAATATCACAGTGGCAATTTAACAAGTAAAACAAAGTACACGAGCAATGCAGCACATACATAATCACAGAAAGGTAGCAAAATAATTTCAATTTATAAAACTAGGACTAAGTACTGAAAACCTGTATGTCACACAAGTGTTTCTAATTAAGGGTTAAAGCACCATTACAGTGAAATATACATATATGCTAATATAGCAAAACGTAAACATTGACAGGATATACACTAATAAAGTGTGATTTAAAAAGGGACATTGATGTTAGTTACAAATAGGATTTAGATCTATAAACTTATGTTAGAAATATTTGATTAAAAACAATTTTACTGACCAGAAATGACAAAGATTTGGAACGTTTGCAGACAAAGCATTATGTAAGGACCCAATATGGCAAAGCTATGGAACGTTTGCAGACAAAGCATTATGTAAGGACCAGATATGGCAGAGCTATGGAACGTTTGCAGACAAAGCATTATGTAAGGGCCAGATATGGCAAAGCTATGGAACGTTTGCAGACAAAGCATTATTAAGGACCAGATATGGCAAAGCTATGGAAAGTTTGCAGACAAAGCATTATGTAAGGACCAGATATGGCAAAGCTATGGAACGTTTGCAGACAAAGCATTATGTAAGGACAAGTTTGATGTTTATAACCATGCTGTGTTTACTGACCAGATACAACAAAGTATTGTTAGGACAATCAGTTTTACGTTCATATAGCTATGGAATATTTACATGATATTTACATCAGAATTACATCATGTGTTCGGGTAATGGGGTTTAATGTTATTAGTTAAGGAATGTTTAGCAACCAGATATGACATTAATCTGGGCCCGTATTCATGAAACCGTTCTAATGCTCAAGCATGGAATCTGTGCTCAAACCAACTTTCTGGTAAGTCGCTTAGATCATGTCAAACAATCAAAATGTCAAATGTAAACATTGAAAACAGTATTCGGCTATAAGTCTCTTCAAAATGTTTCCAAATCAATGACAAAATAAGATTTATTTATTGAGTTATAACCAGAACAAGAAATTAGGCTTGAGCACAAAATCCGTGCTTGAGCATGAGAATGGCTTCATGAATATGAGTCCTGGTTTCTGATACTTGTAGTCATCTAAAGCACTTAATAACAAATCTATATGTGGCCATGTCAGCTAGTGTTCAAAAATCACTCAGATATAAGTGGATATTGTTTTTGTAAAGATGAAAGGCTGAAAATCTTACAATAGATAAGAAATGATTAATTTCTTGTAAGACATATTCATGACCTTTAAGAAAAATCACTTTCTGGGTGAACTTTCTTTGTAAAATCAATGATAAAATATTTGTTATATGCCACAAGACTAACGCCTCATGATAAATGTGTCTTAACGATAAAAACACGAGGGAAAGGAAAGGATGCTGCTTCAGCTGTTGGAGATTTGAGATGTTAATGGGTCCAGCAGGACTTGGNGGGGGGGGGAGGAGGTATTGAAGGAAGCCAGTTTGATTAGTACAAAAGAGCATAGAGCATAGAATATATTGGGGAAGGGTTGAGTACAGGACTGGTTGAGTGATCGGGGAGAGGATATATATCATTATTTGTATACCACCAAAGATATTTTTGAGGAGACCGGAAAGTGCAAGGCCAGTATAGTATCAAACAAAAGATGGAGTATGTATATATGATACTTAAGAGGGTGTGAATGTACTCCCATTATTTGGAATTGCGAGGGAGTGCCGGGGTCTAGTTCTCCCATTATTGAGTTAATATTAATTGGAGGGGAGGGTGGGGCCATGTATCCTCATTACCCATCTCAGCGTTGGGGATTACAGTACATGTACACAAAATGACCCGCCCATGTCCAGCTCAACAAACAGCTGATGTTTGTGTAGATTTGAGGCCCTGTCTATGTACTGTTTATGTATTATAGGGTGTACATAAACACTCTGTCCCTATACCCACTACCAGGCAGGCTGTAACATTCATCAGCTTTTCCTGGGGTGCCAGAGACAGGGGAGGCTGTTGTACAACCTACACTTGCAGTCATGATCAATCTGACATTAGTTTGGTTGGCCCTTTTCCACTCTATCTTTAACCCATTCACCCCTACATTTATAAAGTGGATTTGCCTAGCCTTTGATTTGGTAAGGTTAAAATATGAATGGGTTAAAAACACTGGATCCCACCAAATTAAAAGTTCAGTATTTCCAGAAATTAAATGAATACCATAAAAACTTAGACAACCAAACTCCTATAGTTTGATCAATTAAGTCAGACAAGTAAAAAAAAGAAAAGAAATTTGAGCAAACCTACTTCAAAATTTCTGAAGAATTCTGTGACAATTAGATAAACAATGTCTGACAATAATATTTTTTTACCAACAAATTTTAACAAAAAACTTGAGCAAGTCTACCTGATAATAGTCAACATCCTTCATTTAGAGAGTATTTGAAGAATACTAGTCCTTCGACAAGGTCTCATAGCTGTAGAGTACTCAGACTTCATGCCAACTAAACTTTTGAAGACCAATTGGATTTG
This sequence comes from Mizuhopecten yessoensis, assembly GCF_002113885.1. NCBI lineage: Eukaryota > Metazoa > Mollusca > Bivalvia > Pectinida > Pectinidae > Mizuhopecten > Mizuhopecten yessoensis. The sequence goes on along the minus strand of NW_018408742.1, from coordinate 1,104,314 downwards.
TCCTAGTTGCATCACATGTACAGAAGTTCAACAGATGATTATAAAGTTCAAAAGATCCTTGTTGCAGATCACTGGAGGAAAAGGTTAAATTCACTTCCTCCTTCTATGTACAGTGTAACTTAGGTAAATAGAACCTTCATAATCTGAAAACCTATATAGTTTGTAACCTGTATGATTGAGATTGCAGATCAGAATATAGAGGCCAAACAATTATAGCTGTCGTTCAAAAACATTACTCAGCAAGTAAGATTAACTGCATCTACCCCTGGTCAGTAATGGGTGGTCAGGTGGTGGCGCAGTGGATAGCGCACTTGCCTTTCACAAAGGCGGTCGGGGGGGGGTTTGATTCCCCAATCAGATATGAAAAGGTACGGGGTCACCAGGTGCCCGACCAAGTAGGTTTTCTCCGGTTTCCTCCCACATTAAGACCCCCTCATCCTAACATCTGGGCAAACAAGAGAAGATAATATAATTTGAAATAACTTGTTTCAGTATTATTATTAAATAAATAAAGTTTATATTTTATAACTGCATCTACGGTCTCTTCTGGACTAGTGCCTCAAGTTTGAGAACAAGAGGACTCAGAAATTTCACACCACACCTTATATATACAGGTGAAAGTGGACAGAAAAAACGCTGGGAAACATCATACAATGAAAACCACAAAATAGATCTGCCTAGAGAGGGAGGAAAACAGTTGGCCCCCAATCTGGGTCTATCAATCTATACATTGTATACAACCCAAAACTTGTAAACTGTCCACAATAAATTTGCCACTCTATTGGTGTTTGGTTTAGACAGCTAGCTATACAATATTAAAATATACATATCCTGATATCAACAAAAACTTATATATGCATGCATTTTATTACGGGAAGAATAAATGGGGCACATCAGTTATAAATAATATATATATTAAGATGAACTATGTTAAAATGTTGTGTTATCCTCTGCTACATGATGACAATACATTTCTGCTAGGCGTCACACAAGGGCTGACAGGGCTTCGGTTTTAGTGTTTAACATAGATAATTACCACTATACTTTATGCGTGAAATTTATCATTTTCTATTTTCGGTTGATGTTCACCGTTATAAAGCCATCATCTGGAGTGACAGTGACACATATGGATAATGCCGAACATGAATACAAAAATGTAACACCGTGTCATGTCACACATAAACATCGCAGGTAATGTGGTCGTCACACCACTGTAACCTAGCTAGATCCCCAGCAGTCGCGTTAGGAATCATACATACTGCAAACACTGGCACATACAACCTGTCTAAATCAAACCTTTCTATTCCTACTGAGGTACATTGTACAACCTTTCTATGTAAACTGAACCTGTGTAATCTGAAAAACTGTATAAATCAGATATTCTTACTAGGTGCCACTATACATTTCTATGTAAAATTGCAACCTGTGAATTCCACATAGAAAGATGATGTATAAACTATATGTATCTACATTAATGACATATTTATTGTTTCAGATTAGTCAACTCATTCACCCCTGCATTTTTAAACTGGACTTGCCCAGTCTTCGATTTGGTAAGGTTCCAATGTGACTTTAGGGGTGAATGGGTTAAGTCATTGGCTTTCTGGTCCATCATACTTGTACTGCCCTACATATTTGTACAGGTGTGTGGACTAGAGCATTATTGAACAAACTTTCCTTTTCAAAAACAAGTGACAATTTTCTATTAAAAGTCACAAAACAAATATCTTGTTTTTTGCAAAATTTCTTAATACAGCATTTGATTTTAAATATTTTAATTTGACTTCTCTGGTAAATAAAATGAGGATTCTGAATTTTGCATTGTTTAAGCAAGTAAGTTTTCACACAAATGACCACAAGGGAAAATAGAAGCTTTCGTTATGAAATAACAAACTTACATCACACTTCTACAACTTTTAATATAAGCACAAATGGATAACACGTATACCATTAACAATACTGGCTTGATGACACTGAACTTTGTAACATCAATCTATTATTTGTAGGACCTAGATTGTGGATAATCTCAGCTCAAAGTCTATGGGCTGTACTTCCTTCTGTTGGGCTATAGCTAACATACACTATTAAAGGTACCCCGCAGGTATACAAAACTTCTAGGTCAGAATCGCTTCCACGCTAAAATGGAGGTTCAGGTAAAAACGACCAGGTAACAGGCCAACACTAACACATTCACAGGTAAATAACAGCTGAAATTTCGCCCCGTACCCCTGTACGTTGTATTTACTACGAACAACATGGTGTAACACAAAACACCACAACCTGGCATCTGTCCTTGATCAAGAGTGTGGCATTGCATCAAATATTCATGTAAACAAACATCTAAACATGTGCCAACATCTCATAAAATCCAAACTTTCATCAGTGGCCGATCATTGTTAAATTCAAAACAGGTAAAAACTTGTGAGGTTTGACCTAACCGTATAAATACATGCATCTGATGTATCAAGTCGTTAAGAACTGATATCCAAATCAAGTTTATAGGAATAGATAATTGCCACATGGTAAAAATGTACAGAATTGAACAAATTCAAAAACAGAACATTTTAACGTATCACTGTAGAGTACTATTACCAAGTAAGTTTATCGTGTGTAAGGTATAACATACCTGGTGTCAGGAGAGAGATGAATCACCTGTATATATCTCGTCAGTTGTGATGATCACAAAACACTAGCTGTCTGTTTGCGTAAATCCAAACGGCCGAAATACCACATCTTCCATCTTAACTCCACGTTTTTATCATAATAACCTTCCCAGGTTGTTGGCAATCAGTAAATACCTGTCCCTATAACGAGAGAGTACACAGGTAGATTAGTACCGAGCTACAATAGACACACCTGTGCGACAACACCAGGTAAGCAGCAGAGTATCAGTAGGGACCAGTGCTGACTGAAGCGTGTGTATTGGTGTTATACTGTAGTGTGTAGAGATTCCCTCCGCTACAGACCAGAGAATGTCAAGCATGGCAAATTATCATTCTTTTTACCCTGTTGGGTTCAGGCAGGGTGGTGATTATCAAGTTTTCCTCCCCAGGGGCTCCTACGGGGTATCCACAAATCAAAAACAAGAATTAAAAACATTCATTAAACTCTTTGCTTCCCCCTAACACAAACCCACTCTCCATTTTATTCCTAAGAAACACCCGTAAATTTGTCTTGCTTGATTCTTATTAGTACTGATTTAACATGTACTATAAGCCAACATAATTTTATACTTCCTTCTGACCTGTAAATATTTGGGATAAGCCTACATGATTTATGAGACAGAATCTACTTAAAATACCATACTGGGGGAAAAATGTAATAATATTTCAAAAGCATTCGTCAGGTCATTATTTAATTAAAGTTAATTTTCAAACCACATCACTAACTTCATTGATTTCTAATGTTTCATAATTCAAGTATCCAGATTTTACGTTCTGGATCAACAATTAGTGTAAAGTTAGAAAACCCTAAGTTAATTAACCACTGGGACTATGAACCAAAAGTAATTGATCCGACTAACTTTGACAGTTAATCGTTCATCAAGTGGTTCAATGTTTAATATCTTGCCAAACTTCCCACAAATAATACAACTGTAACTAGAAAAAAACTCTGAAAATAGAATAGGATGGTTAATGATTTTGACTTTTGATGAAAAAAAATGTCTTTTATGATCTATAGCTATCTTATATAAGAATAGGATATTTTTTTCTACAAAAGGAAGCTTTTTCTAGAAGTAATGTCTTAGTTATATTATTAAAATGAAATACCACTCCAAAATGTATTATCCCAACCCCCAACCCCCCTTTTGGCATACTCTCTGAAAAATCGATTAATTTGAGATCTTGTGTTGGGGGGGGGTGTGACTTTATGAAGACATATAAAGTATTTGCTATTTGACAGTAAACTGACAGGTGATAGGATTACTGTGGATGGGGTGGTGATCAATTCAGGAAAATCCTCTGAACCCTTCCTGGGCAGCACAGACTCCAGTAGATATACCTGCTATCAGCTCTCCAATAGTAATTAAACCATAATGTATTAGCGGTGCTCATTAGATCACACACTCCCCTTTTTGGTTTTAGACCAGACCAATTACTAACATCAGTCTCTGTTCATTGGGTGTCAGTTCCGCACTCCCCAAACACAATCACACAAGGAATTCTAAATATTTACAAAATGCATCGACAAATCAAATAACTAGCACCTTGGTGACAATAAGTTTGTTACTGAAAGCAAAAACTGCACCTAGATGTTTTTTCCTGCTTTGATGTTTTGTCACGTTTATTAGGAGTGTATGTCAGTGTTATTTGTTATACAGAGAGCTATTAACTCATTCACCCCTGAAGACACATTTGAACTCTTCCAATTCAAAGGTTGGAATAGTTCATTGTGAAAGTTCAGGGGTGAATGAGTTAAGTAAAGCTAAATTATACCATCAATCACTTAGCTAATATACAGTAAGTCATTTCTCAATGCAGCAAGCCTTGATTCAAGTGAATGTTACCTGGGATATCTAAAGGTTTTATATTCATGATGATGATGACGACAATTTGATTATGATCACAACAATAATCCTGAATTGAATATTGATTGATGATTTGTTGAGGTCTGTATGATAAAAAGGAAGAAAGAGAGGAGGAGGAGAAGGAGGAGGTGGAGGAGGAGGAGGAGGAGGAGGAGAAGGAGCAGCAGCAGCAGCAGGTGCAGGTAAATAAAGCCATACAAGAAAAATAGATAAAAGAGAAAGGGAAGATAAGGACAATGAGAAGGAAGAATAGGAGATAAAGAAAGCAGTAAAGAAAGAAAAGATGAAAGAGAAAGGGAAGATAAAAGACTACCAGAAGGACAAAGAAGGGAAGAAAAAGATGGTATAGAGGACGAGGTGAAGGAAAAGGCAAAGGACCAGTTGTGGAATCAACACAGGAAAAATAGGAAGAGAAGTAAAGGAAGGGGTGAAGGAAATTGGAGACTGCATCAGAAGTTTATATTATGGTCTGGACACTTAAAGAGAACTGACAGTGAAAGGTTCTGTTCCAGGGAGTAGTCAGTGAAAGGTTCTGTTCCGGGGAGTAGTCAGTGAAAGGTTCTGTTCTGGGGAGTGTCAGTGAAAGGTTCTGTTACAGGGAGTAGTCAGTGAAAGGTTCTGTTCCAGGGAGCAGTCAGTGAAAGGTTCTGTTCCAGGGAGTAGTCAGTGAAAGGTTCTATTCCAGGGAGTAGTCAGTGAAAGGTTCTCTTCCAGGGAGTAGTCAGTGGAAGGTTCTGTTCCAGGGAGTAGTCAGTGAAAGGTTCTGTTCCAGGGAGTAGTCAGTGAAAGGTTCTATTCCAGAGAGTAGTCAATGAAAGGTTCTGTTCCAGGGAGTAGTCAGTGAAAGGTTCTGTTCCAGGGAGTAGCCAGTGAAAGGTTCTGTTCCAGGGAGTAGTCAGTGAAAGGTTCTGTTTCAGGGAGTAGTCAGTGTATGGTTCTGTTCTGGGGAGTAGTCAGTGTATGGTTCTGTTCTGGGGAGCAGTCTTGAAAGGTTCATCTTTGGGGACATGTCAGTGAAATTTTCTGCACTAAATATATACTATTTTTGAAGTGTCAAATATATCCTTCTCAATGCCTCTATTTCCAAAAGTTCACAGAACAGTTCAGTCCAAAGGTCATCCAGTTTATTTTTAGCCTGTATTTACTCCTTATAATTATGCTTAAAACAGCTAAACCACAATTAATTATGCAGGAACCCTCTGGCTCCTCTCCCTGCCCAATTTTCCTGACTCTGAATACCATAATGATTGGCTCATTCCAGAGGTCTCACTAAAAGCAGATTATGGCCCCCCTAACATCAATATGGTCGCCTGGCAAGTGATAATTAAATCATACACTTCACACATGCCATCTGATCAGCTCTGTCTAGAACAAATACTGATATAGCTACTACAACTAACACCATCAATATTAGACACCCCATCACTGACCACGGCAGCATCAGTCTAACACACCACTGATGCCAGACACCCCCTCATAACCATGCCTGACAGAATTGGCAAAACAAACCCTGGAATTGATGTCAGGCAAATATCAAAACTTCTTTGAAGATGTACAAAACAATCTCCATTTCAACAAGTCTGTTGTTATTAGACAAATAAATGGTGAATTTATTTGCTATATAATTATTTATTCCATCTGTTGACATTTGTTGTGAATCGAGAAAATGCGTAAATATTATGTCATAATAGTAATAATAATGATTGATTGATTGATTGATAGGTTTTACGGCTCCTTCACTACCGAATAGTTCGGTTATCCAGCAGACAAATATAATCATGATAATTTGAGGTTCTTATATACCGCTTTATCACAACCTAGTTCGTAGGTCGTCTCAAAGTGGTTCACAAATTATTATCCGTGGTTATAGGGCCTTTGCAACCAGCAATATCGTTCTCAACTCCCTGGGGAGCATACAGCCAGAGCTGCCATTTCGGGGCTCACATCTAGCATTCAACAATTCTAGCACTGCCCAACCACATACTCATTTATAGCTGAGTAGACTGGAACAAGCAGAGCAAAGTATCTTGCTCAAATATACAACACAGTGCCGCAACGTGACTCGAACCAGCAACCCTTCGGTCAGGAGCCCGGCGTCCTACCACTAGACTACCGGCCTCCTTAAATGTCATGTGTGCATTTATAACTTGTGAGCTTGACTTATTTTACATGCAATGATTTGATGAAGTATGAAAACAACATGTTTTTCAAAATGACGATTGTTTGTATAGTATATATGCAAATGAGATTCATAAATTGGCAAATTGCTTGTGTAAATGGGTCTCCTCTATGTTAATCTTTTGGACAGAATATCACTTTTAAGTCCTTGCATCCCCCCCTATTTCACACACAGTGTTGTGTTTATTGACAATCTGCTATTAAACACACAGAGCTAGTGACTCAATCACACACAAAAATGTCACGTAACTGCAAAAACATAATAGGAAAATATTCCTCTATACTTTAACTGACGAAAATCACTTAAGAGTCGACCTGGAGGCTGTGTTCTGTGAAAAGTGAATCATCCCCATAGCTAAGCTAACATGTAATAATAAATACAGATATAAAAGATGGTATCAGGTATACACAATTACCACACATATTGTAAACAAATTATTTATCTTTCCAATAGACAAGAACTATATGCTCTAATAATTATGTAAACAAGTTGTTTTTGTTAACTTTTATTACAAAATGTCTGAAATTTCACAATTAAATAAAAGAAATGAACAAGTCAACACCGAAATAAACTTCAAGGAGTGTCGGAGCCTATTCAGTCCATTTCATTATCAATCAATGAATGATTTAATCTTTAAACTTATCTCATTCACCCCTGAAATTTCATAATGAACTATTCCAACCTTTGAATTGGAAGAGTTCAAATGTGTCTTCAGGGGTCAATGAGTTAATGTTCTAATAGTTTTCGTTGCCACAATTAAAGGTTACAAGTTTCAGATACTTCGACAATTAAAAGGTCTATGCTGACCTTTTTATCACTTGCCACTGTTAACCATGTGACCTTGTCATAAAGGACCTACAACCTTATAACCTTTCACATATGACCCTTAATATGACCTTTGATGATTATAGGGAGGGAGAAATGGCTGCGAGGGTTACTGAAGAAGACAGAGTTAATGTAATTGAGATGAAGAGTTTTCTTGTTGTGTAACTCCACAAGAGGATTGAGTTGTATCAAAGTTTCGGTAGCTTAACCCTTTCACCACTGTAGACCATAATGGACTCATCCAGATCATTGCAAGGTAGAGTCTACTTAAATTGCATTATAGGGGTTAAAGGGTTAATGATATTATTGAATTTGAAGGGTATTTTCAATTTTTCAAGAATTCATGCAGAAATATGATTATTTTTGTGTACATTATCTGAAGGAAATCATTTTGATTCCCAGTAATCATATATTTTGTTTTCATATAATGATGATTGTGATTGTGATTGTGACAATGAAGAATACAGACCCGATACAGGTGAAAACAATATATATATAGGATACAGGTGGACAATATCTGAAAACCTATAAAAGACAGTGTCATTGTTTCATTAGTACACAGTGTCATTGTAAGGTCACCTGAGGTGGCAGGACCACACGTACATACATCATCATCCTCTATTACAGTACAGATCTCCTGTCATTGAGTTATTACACAGTGAACCACACACTATGGCAGCTGGACCAGTTTTAGTGTTTCAACTGGTTCAATGGATCAGTTCCTAAATATCTGTACCAAATGTATGAAATGTAATTGCAATTTGATGTGAACTTTTTTTTATTTTGTGACAATTATAAGATAAATTTTTCCAACTGATTTTATCCACTCTTGTTGTCTCAGGTGACGGAGAACCCACTTGGTCGGGCAGGTGGCCCAATACATTGTCACATCCCACTGGGGAATCAAACCCTGGTCATCTTGGTGAAAGACAAGTGCATCACCATATGACATTTCAATCTTTAATGAGCATGTGGCCCATAACTGCTGTCTTTTTATCAATTCTTGATGATATAATTGTAATCTGGAACCATGGGCAAGTAAAAAACTCTAAATTAGAGATCTAATGCTGCAATTAAAAACATCAGATATTCCACAAAAGAACACTAGAAATATTGGTATTACTATTGGATACTAGTTTTAACATTATAGTTATGGCAGGTCGTTAGTCCATAAATAATAAGGACAGAAACACATGAATATACATACTTACCAACTCTCACTCTTTAGGACGGAGACTCCCAACTTTGGACCCTTAAATTTCATATTTTTAGCCAGTGAATTTGCTTAACTATTCCTATGTTCTAAGATCTAATGATTTCATATGAAAGAACAACTCAAAATATGTGATTTTAAAGGGTTATTTTGTCTTTATGGGGTATCTATACACACTTTATTTATGTTCTAATTTTGAGCATGCAGATCAAAACTCCCCAATGAAAATTTCAAAACGTTTGGCAAGTATATGCTGTAGCCAACAATGAACTCATTCATCCCTGAAGACACATTTGAGCTCTTCCAATTCAAAGGTTGGAATAGTTAATTATGAAAGTTCAGGGGTGAATAAGTTAATCCCTGCCCTTTTATTAATACCTGATGATGTATTTATAATCTGGAAATATGGGCAAGTAAAACCTAAACCTTAAAAATAGAGATCTAATGTTGTAAATCATCTCATATTCCACCAAACAACCCTGGATATATAGGATATTTGGTGTTCATGTTAGCTCTGGCAATACATGTTCTTGGTGTTGGATCGTCATGTGGCAAGCTCAGCCGACACTGAGCCAGCAGACACCTCAGCCAGATGTGTACAGGGGCATGGCTGAGGAATTTGTCTGAATTATGGGGATCAAGAGGTGGCAATAAACAGAGAAATTAGTACAACAAGCTCACTAATAAACACATACACCAGATCTGACACAGATAAAGCTTCTCTCTGACACAGATGTGATACAGATCTCTAGGTCAAAGGTCAGATAAAAACAATGTAAGAGAGAAACCATAGGTTACTTGATGTGTGAAAGCATGTTACTGATACTGATCAAACATGTTCATGACACTGATCAAGCATGAGGATAACTCTGATGCTAATATACCATCTACACCATTTACAAATTATACAAAGTCGAGTTATGAAGTCAGGTTGTGCGTGTAGAAACAGTATCATACAATATTAACTTACATCTAAGTATTTGTTCACTTTATAAACGATGTGTATAAAGATTGTCTTTTGATAAAAGAAATTAGCTTCCTTGCATTCTTATAAGCCTATCAAATTACCAATGTAAAATTGTATTCTTCAATTGATTGTAAGAAAAAACTATACAGAAAGTGCTGGACTGATATTGTTGTAAACACTAACTTTCATACAAAAAAATGAACAAAATTTGAAATACAATATCTTTAACCAAAAGGCAATAGATAGAGCTGATATTGTTGTAAAATTATTAACAAAATTTGAAATAGACAAAATACATGGATTTTTAACCAAAAGACAATTGTTAAACCAAATAAAAGTTAAGTTTTGTTAATTACCAAGATGCAATATTCTCATTTATTTCCTTGAAATACCAAAATAATCTGTGTTTAAAGAGTTTTTCATTTAAACACTTACATTTATCTGTCACCAAAAACAAGTATCTGAGACACTTCAGTCGTGATCAGGAACACATTTCTACCAAAATTTATCAATAGGAACAGATGTCTGGGACACTAAAGATGCAATATCTCACTTTATTTTTTCATATTATTCCCAACAAGTGATTGGCCAGGAGTGCATCACGTGTCCACTGATAAAAACCGATATTGACTTGGAGCGCATGATTTTTGTTGAAGGACTGGGTGTTTCTAAAAATAGAATTATGACGTGTCTCCAAAAAATGCACTGTCACGCTCCCGATTTTTTTTGTCAGATATTGCTTACATCACTGTTTTGAAAATAATAAAACAATTGTAGCCTTTAACTTCGGTCGATACCTGGATTTATCGACCCGAGAAAAGATATATTGACCTGCGTCCTCGGTCAATATATCTTTTCTCGGGTTGATAAATCCAGGTATCGACCTTAGCCAAAGGCTATAATTGAATAAGAACAATCTACAGAAACAGCATTGAACCAATCAATATGTATATCAGTTATATGAAACATCAACTGGATGGGTTTTTTTGAGGTGGGAAAAAACGAACGGTCACAGAGGCCATATCTAAAAGATGGAAACAGAAAAAGAAAGTGAACATTCTTTTTTATAAATTTATTACTAAGGTGTTTCATTTTTCTGATTTTCTTAGCCGAGTTGATCTTGAAATTTTACTTTTATTTGAAAAATTCCATTTAAAACGATAGATCATTTAAAAATACATTTGACACTTCTATCACATTTTTGTAATATTTCAGGAGCAGAAAGATCTGTAGATAGTATATAGATATTTAACCCTCCACCTCTAAGGAGTAGGACATAAATTGTTGGCTGGGAAGAAGAAGGGTGAGAAAGGTCATCGTAATCAGCCTAAGATGGAAGGCCATTCGTGTAACCTACACCCTTATAAACACCTACTAAATACCCTGCACACTGATATAGCTGGCTAATTCAGACGTATGATAACACTCCAAAAGAAAACCGTACAGCACTAAAATTGAAATTTTTTAAAATTCAAGGCCGGTCATTATCCCAGTGTTCTTCATGTGTTTTTTTGTCGTAAATGGAATAATAGGCTTGTACAGGGAAAACAGTTTGCACCAGATAATGGTCGGGTTTGGGAACAATACAATACTCTGTGAGTCATTCCGATTTTACCTCACAAATACAATTCGAAGTATGTAATGGTAAGTAGATGTTTAAATGTTGTGATAGTCGATATCAGGATGAAGATTCATTATTACAAAATGGATAATAACAGGGTACAGTTTTTGTTTATATTCTAACTTAAGGGCATTTACTACAGAAGCTGTAATGGGACAGATGATGACAGGTTCAAGTATGTGTAACCCATTCACCCCTGAAGTAACATTTGAATCTTACCAAATCAAAGACTGGGCAAGTCCAGTTTAAAAATGTAGGGGTAAATATTCAGGACATTTACTGCAGTAGTTGTAATGGGACAGATATCGATGATGACAGGGTAAAGTGTGTTTAACCCATTCACCCTTGAAGTCACGTTTGAACTTTACCAAATCAAAGACTGGGCAAGTCCAGTTTAAAAACGTAGGGGCGAATGACTTAACAAAAGAGCATACAATATATTCAGGACATTTACTGCAGTAACTGTGATGGGACAGATGATGACAGGGTCAGGAGTGTATAACAGATTCAGGACATTTACTGCAGTAGCTGTGATGGGACAGATGATGACAGGGTCAAGAGTGTACAACAGATTCAGGACATTTACTGCAGTAGCTGTGGTGGGACAGATGATGACAGGGTCAAGAGTGTATAACAGATTCAGGACATTTACTGCAGTAACTGTGATGGGACAGATGATGACAGGGTCAAGAGTGTATAACAGATTCAGGACATTTACTGCAGTAGCTGTGGTGGGACAGATGATGACAGGGTCAAGAGTGTACAACAGATTCAGGACATTTACTGCCGTAGCTCTGAGTGGGAGGGTATTTCAAAGGACATTATAACTTGAGATCGTTTACTGCAGTAGTTGTGACGGGAAGGTAATAGAGTACAGTATATTTAATTGATATTAAGACATTGTTGTAAGGGGTACAATAAGTTTAATGTAACTACTCAATTGGGAACATTTACCGCAGTAGTTTTGAGGCCATATGGTATACCCTAACTTGAGGATATTTACCACAGTGGTAGTGGGGGTGACGTGGTACAGTTTGCTTATTTATATCCTAAACTAAACTATAAAATATTCTAAACTGAGAATTTGACTGCAGTAGCTGTTAGGGATATCATACAATATAATTTATGTACATTTGTATATTCTAAATTGAGAACATTTACCATAGTAGTTTTGAGTGTTACAGTATAATGTTATATAGTATATTCTAAATTATGGATATTTACTACTTTAGTTGTTACAGAATGTATTAATGTAATGCTTTATTCACAGAAAGTGTGTCGACCTGTGGATCTAATGAGCAATTCAAATCAAGCGCATTTGGTAAGGCAGCAGTGAAAACAAAATGAAAACTATCAGTTGACAAGAACTTGAGTAACACTAATATACTTGATTCAATATTTATTGATACTAGAATGGCATTGTCTCCTGAGTGAAGGACCATAAAATATAACAGATCTGGACTTAAATCAATGAATAACAGTGGAAAAGGAAAACCATGCTGCTAAATGTTCATGACGTGTCAGGATGATGTGGGGCATAACATTATGTAGTGTTTTCACACACACAAGTATGGAGGGATTTCTTACAAAATGAGCTCTTTGGGGCAGCTTATAAAAGGAATATGTATCAGTAAATGTCACACCTAGATTGTTTTTAAGGATGCAGGGAGCTTACCAAATGAGCTATCAGGGGCAGCCAATAAAAGGAATATGTATCAGTAAATGTCACACCTAGAATGTTACATGGATCAAGGATAATAACTGTATGACACTATCTACACATACATACCAGTAGTAAGTAAGTGGATAGGTGTAAATGAAGTTGGACGATCATAGAGGAATTAATGTCACAGGAAATCTGATAGGTTTAATCCTAGGTCCATGTGACACCTGATAACTACTGTTGTACAGGTGATGGGAATCAGGTACACAGGTAAATAGCAAGGTGTGAAATGGACGTCAGAGTGAAGATTGTGGTTAACGCCTGGACATCATCATTCCAAGCACTTTTAACACCATTTTCTATATTAGTTCTTTTTCAACAAATTTAATCGTTTTTTATATATCTTGTACTTAGGTCACTAAATAGTGTTTGTCTAAATGTGACAGCAAATGACAAAATATGATGGGCTAGACCAGGACTCAAACCCAAAGCATGCCTATGTCTTAAAGAACACTCTACCAACTTAATTTAACCTGTTTACCCCTAAAATCTCATAATGGACTATTCCAAACTTTGTATTGGGAGAGTTCAAATGCCTCTTCAGGGGTGAATATGTTAAATGTGTGTCTAGTCCTCGGTAACTCAACCAGACCAGACTTGATACAACTTCCTTCCTACTTCAACAAAGTCTTCAACCCTGACGAACCCTGTTAACATCTTCTGTTGGTACATTTAGTTAAAATGGCACATCAGGAGATCAGGATTCAAATTTTCTCCTGAATTTTAAGGCCAATCTGCCAGTTTAGCTGCATTGGTGTATCAGGTCCTCAATTCAACACAGACTTCAACCCTGAAGAACCCTACACTATCTTCTATGAGTACATTCAGTAGGTCATCAAACTTAACAGGACTGAAATATCACAACATAAAGTCCAGGATAACAGGTCTATAATAACACAACATAAAGTCCAGGATAACAGGACTGAAATAACACAACATAAAGTCCAGAATAACAGGTCTGAAATATCACAACATAAAGTCCAGGATAACAGGACTGAAATAACACAACATAAAGTCCAGGATAACAGGACTGAAATATCACAACATAAAGTCAAGGATAACAGGTCTGAAATATCACAACATAAAGTCCAGGATAACAGGACTGAAATAACACAACATAAAGTCCAGGATAACAGGACTGAAATATCACAACATAAAGTCCAGGATAACAGGACTGAAATAACATAACATAAAGTCCAGGATAACAGGACTGAAATATCACAACATAAAGTCCAGGATAACAGGACTGAAACAACACAACATGAAGTCCAGGATAACAGGACTGAAATAACACAACATAAAGTCCAGAATAACAGGACTGAAATAACACAACATGAAGTCCAGGATAACAAGTCTGAAATAACACAACATGAAGTCCAGGATAACAGGTCTGAAATAACACAACATGAAGTCCAGGATAACAGGACTTAAATAACACAACAAAAAGTCCAGGATAACAGGACTGAAACTATACAACATAAAGTCCAGGATAACAGGTCTGAAATAACACAACATGAAGTCCAGGATAACAGGACTGAAATAACACAACATAAAGTCCAGGATAACAGGACTGAAACAACTCAACATAAAGTCAAGGATAACAGGACTGAAATAACACAACATGAAGTCCAGGATAACAGGACTGAAATAGCACAACATAAAGTCCACGATTACAGGACTGAAATAGCACAACATAAAGTCCAGGATAACAGGACTGAAACAACACAACATAAAGTCCAGGATAACAGGACTGAAACAACACAACATAAAGTCTGGGATAACAGGACTGAAATAACACAACATGAAGTCCAGAATAACAGGACTGAAATAATACAACATAAAGTCCAGGATAATAGGACTGTAACAACACAACATAAAGTCCAGGATGTCAGGACTGAAATTTCACAACATAAAGTACAGGATATCAGGACTGAAATATCACAACATAAAGTCCACGATTACAGGACTGAAATAGCACAACATAAAGTCCAGGACTGAAACAACACAACATATAGTCCAGAATTTCATTTCAAAACCAAGAGAATTTTACATGGATTTTATCTATTTATGAATCTGTCCTGTCAGCAGAAATTGACTTGGTCAAGATTGGCTAGATTGTGACCCAGTCATCACAAATGGGCAAACAATATACTCATCATTGTATTTTATTTCAAATTAAAAGTGGTGATTGTAAAGATTTGTTAAACTGGGCAATTAGAGTATGGTATGCAATTGATTCTGTTTCAAAGACTTTGCTCAACTTCAAATTTGGCATTAGTATCTGTATGTACCAGGGGTATTGCAGATGCTGAGCTAGTTAATGAAGTGGCAAATATAGATCACAGTGACCTACATTTGATACACTAGTGTAGTACTACTCAAGCGCAATCCAGATGTAAAGTTTGATTACTGTGTAGTGGAACTGGACTGGGTCGATCGTTGGCCACCAGGTAGCTAACTTGGTAGAGCATTGGTCTAGAGTTCAGGGGGTCCCAGGTTCAAACCTCGGTCTAGTTGTGCATTTTCCCACTCCTGTTAAATCTGGTGCGGGTAACCAAGCCTTGTTTCAAGTACTGGGTGAATACTTGACAAGGAGATACCCAAACTTAGGTTGTAAATAGTTTACTTTCGGGGCGAAGTCTTAGAACAAAAAGAGGAATGTAGCGGAACTAGACTGGGTATATCGTTGGCGACCAGGTAGCTCAATTGGTAAAGCATCCGTCTATAGTTCAGAGGGTCCCGGTTTGAACCCCAGTCTGGCCATGCATTTTTCTGCTCCTGTTACGTTACAACTGTTTCACTTTCAGTACATTTTAGAGTAATAGAGTTAAACGCCAAGTTGAAACAAGAGATCCCAGAGGGATCTTGGCGCCCACCATTGTAACATCTTCATTAGTTCTTTGTCAGTTCAATCTTTTCTCTTCTTTTCACTAATCTGTTTGATCGAGTCATGTAATTAGCAGTAAATGCACCTTGAGGTAACTTTTGATCTAAACTTAGTACTGCTGTGTATAAAAGACTACCTTCAAAGTGAGTTTGTCATTTCACATATTTACTAGTACAGTACTTAATGTGAAAGAAATAGAATTGATCATTGCAATATGAGAAATATGTGTTTAGTTCTTCCTTTAGCCATTTTGTTTTTATGATCAGTCTCAAAATATAACATGCACAACAAGGGATCAAAGGGAACCTACATATCAAATTTAGGAAAGTTGGAAGAGGAAAGTTATTCCTGAGAAATAGTACTAACAAACGTTCAATGTCAAAAATCGAAGCCTGTCTGCCATTTTGTTTATCTGATCAGTCTCAAAAGTAAATATGCACAACTGAGGACCTAGGGGAACCTACATATAAGATTTGAGAAAGATCTCTCCACTACTTATTGAGAAACAGCGATATTTCAAAATCCAAGTTGGCTGCCTGTTGGCCATTTTGTTTATCTGATCAGTCTCAATAGTTAACCTGCACAACAAGGTAACGACAAGGGAAAACCAGCATATCAAATTTAAGAAAGATTCCTCCAGTACTTCCTGAGAAATAGGGTTAACAAACCTTCAATGTCACAATCCAAGATGGTAGCCTGTTGGCCATTTTGTTTATTTGATCAGTCTCAAAACTAAACATTCACAACTACAGACCTAGGGGAGCCTACATAACAAACTTGAGAAAGATCCCTCCAGTACTTCCTGAGAAATAGTGGGTTTAGTGCAGACTAAACACGATAATATATAATGATAACAAACCTTTAATGTCAAAACCCAAGGTGGCTGCCTGTCGGCCATTTTTTTTTAACTGATCAGTCCCAAAAGTCAACCTGCACAACTACAGACCAAGGGGAACTTACATACAAAATTTGAGAAAGATCACTTTTGCACTTCCTGAGAAATAGCCATAGCAAACCTTCACTGTCAAAATCGAAGATGGCTGCCTATTGGCCATTTTTTTTATCCGATCAGTCTCAAAAATTGCCCTGCACAACTAGCTAGGGACCAAGGGGAACCTACATATAAAATTTGAGAAAGATCCCTTTAATACTTCCTGAGAAATAATGAAAACAAACCTTCATATCAAAATCCAAGATGGCTGTCTGTCGGCCATGTTGTTTATCCGATCAGTTTCAAAAGTTGCCCTGCACAACTAGGGACCAAGGGGAATCTACATATAAAATTTGAGAAAGATCCCCCTGATACTTCCTGAGAAATAGCGATAACAGTTGTTTAAGGTCAGATGGCGGACGGCGGACCACGGACCACGGACGCAGGGCGATTTGAATAGCCCACCATCAGATGATGGTGGGCTAAAAATGAATTGATGGACATGAAGGAAAAGGCTTAACAATGTCCCTTACAAGATGTACCCGAAACAGGAAATGGAAAAGGGGACCGAACAGGTCGGCAAAGTGAAGTGGTCAAAATGATGAGGGACATTATAATGAGGCATTACTGTCTGTTGGTAAGTATAC
This sequence comes from Mizuhopecten yessoensis, assembly GCF_002113885.1. Lineage (NCBI taxonomy): Eukaryota > Metazoa > Mollusca > Bivalvia > Pectinida > Pectinidae > Mizuhopecten > Mizuhopecten yessoensis. The sequence continues at coordinate 1,086,793 of NW_018408742.1, read as the reverse complement.
TATAAGAAAAGCATTCTAAACATGCTAAATGCATGAAAATTTCCCATTAAGTAGTGTCCCACTGAGATGTTCTCACACAAGACACATTTACTATTGTTACAGTCCACTCTGGGTAAATAGCTCAACTCAGTACATAACTACATACCTGTATTTTAACGACATACCTGTTAATGTTATAAATCACCTGTATTTATAGGTAGTAAATATGTGTCGGGGCACCTGACATCCGTGAGTACATTGATAACGCTCGGCACCTATCCACAGGTACCCTCACTAAATATGTATTATAATTTATCTCCTCGACAAATTGCAATAAAACTGGTCACTGGACACAGCATGAAATATTTACCTTAAAGTGATGGAATAGCAAGCCTAGCTGGACATGTTCTCAAATAATTTTCAAGTTTACAGAAGATACATAGTTTATCTGTTATTTACAGTTCGTAAATTCCCGAAGCTGTTGATTGTAAACAAATATTGACTGGAGCATAGTTGAGTTGATGTGTAGACACTGTTGCCTATGTGGATGTGTGAACTTTATAGGGTCCGTGACTTTGTCTCCTACATTAACTATGTAAGCTTTAAGTATACACAGGAACCTTATTATACCAGACACTTGAGAGTTATATTGATAAACCTGCACACCCACCCCCACATTTTACACACATTTCATGTAATAGGGTCATATTTGGAAATCTTTGGACTGTTGTCCTTTCAACTAAGACATCTGCTTGAAGTTTTCTGTCTGTTTACATGTATCAGCGAATCCTAAGCCAGAATTTTTGAGATATACTAAAAAAATGCAAAAAAAATTAGAGTTGGACGCAAGTCTTGATTTTCAATACTACAATTCAATTTGCCTATATGAATGCATTTAATACAATTTAACACCATTTCCCATATCTGTTGTTACCAAATTCAGTAGCAAACCCTCAAAAGGAATAAGGAGTGAGGACCTAAAACGGATCACTTGTCACAAATATACTTCTAAATCCGTAAGTCATTCACCTCTGAAATTTCATAATGAACTCTTCCAACCCTTGAATTGGAAGGGTCAAATATGTCTTCAGGGGTAGATGGAGTTAAACATGTTAAAAGTTCATATTTTACAATGATGTAGCATTTGATTGCATAGTCATGCAACATTTTTTGTCAACAGATGACTCAAGAAGTAGTAATTTGTTCATTGTTAAAAAATTAGAAAATGGAGTGTGTGAGGTCTACTCCTTCTGTTTTGGACGATAGGAATAATCTTGGGACTATAGCAATACTTAAATACAATGCAAACAAAGATTTGTTGATTTGAAAATATTGCAAAATTCAAGCCGTGATTTGTTTTGAGACTATTGTTATTTGGAAAAGCCGGAAACGCTACCTAATGATGTAGGAGTGTTCTCCCGTGAACCCCAGGTATTAATTTCGTTAGTAAGAACACTCATCTATATACCACCATTAATGATAATTCATCCTCTGAATTTTGAATGAAAGAATAAAATGATGGTTAGGTGATCCATTGTGGGTAATTCATCATCTGTTCTTTTGAACTAACACGACACATGATCGTGCAAAATAGATAGTTTCTGCTACTGTTTTGCATCAAATCCAAAATAAATTATTGTCCATCATCTTAAGTTAAGTTTTGAAGTCGTATAAGTAACTTCAACTTTTTCAATTGTAAGAGGAAAGAGAGTAGTGTGATTTCACCTGGGATCGAACTCACTCTAAGATCTACCACTGAGCAGACTCACACAACTAAATAATTTACTAATAATTACAGTAATAGCGTTAATATTTGAAGTTCAAAACCAGTGACAACTGTCTAGATTCACAGATACATACCTGACAAAGGCTTCAAAAGTCCTTTTCTGGCGGGTTTAGTGGCATATTAGAGTGTTACAGGCGTCTACTTTTGACAATTGGTGGGTTACAAGCCAAACCCGTGAAGTGGGACAGGAACACCCCCTGATATTTGACTCCATATCTACCAAAAGTATACATTTTTGTAAAGTTAAATATCTGTAGATTTCATTCAATTGTATAATACATCAACAATTACCTATTTAAAAACTCAGAGGCACTGTATTCACCCGGAACAAGTTTTAGGTAAGAATTACAATTGTTTGAAACACTTGCTGATTGGCTGATTTAGTTGTCCAAGGGAAATTCCCTCTAGCTCGAAGTTAGAAGGCGACCATAATCCTATGTACAATTAAAATCTGCCACACATAGATGCTTATCAGGGTACAAACAAAACATTTTTACTCAATACCGTGGGTTTTTTTTAGTAATGGTTTTATTTTTCCAAGTTTTTCATTACATATACATATACATAAACAGGACATTCACGCATTCTCACATATATACACACACGGACATGGATTTAGCATTATCACAATCATTTTCATTGTCATCATAATATCATCATCATCAACATCAATACCGTATTTTAATTATATAGGTTTTATGTGGGTGTTACTGGAGAGAATGGAGAGAAAAATACATGACCAAACTGGGGTTCGAACCCGGGACCCTCTAAACACTATCTAGATGATCTAATCAACTGAGCTGCTACCTGATCGCTTGTGACCAATCAAGTCCAGTTCTGCTACATTCCTCCCTCCTTTAACAAAGTCTTTGACCCAAAAGACACAAGAGGCCCTGTACCACCTTCCATGGGTATGTTGGGCAGTGGAAAGGGTAAAAATAATCTTCACTTATACATTATATAACATTAAATCCCATTTACATGGATGCTACATTTCAAATATGGTTAAAATCTCTTTAATCATACAAAGGGAGTAGTCTTTTAAACATGAACTCTATAATTGGCCCAAGTACCCCTCTGTCCAGAGTGTGTTTGTTTGGGGGAGGGGGTATGGCAATGACAAACTTTTCTTATCTGTTGTATTGAATTTCCTTGCAACAGGGATGTTCCATTTCAAATTGAATTAAAAATCCCTTTGTCTGTATGTCTCTCGCTTTGTTTGTAGGTCATTAGCAGCTGATTTTATAAATAAACCCCTAACAAATTATTTTCTTACATAAAGCTTTTATGTCCATTCTCACACTAGCTACAGGAAAATAAATTCTTTTTATTTCCATATTTTGTTTATTTAAATTTCATCTAAAATCCATTTGTGACTAAAGCTTTCTTTGGCATCTCAAATATCTTTCCTTATAAAAGTATTGGATAAAATAAAAGTGAGATCCATGCACCTGAATTATATCAAAATTTACAATGATATTCCATTTCAAATTCTTTTTTTGTGTACGTGAGGTAATGAATAAAGTCATTCTATATAACATTACTCAAAATACCAATCATTCTTTCAACCATAAATAAGTAACGCACAGTCAATTTTTATATTTTATTTTCATACGTTATTTTTTTAGTACAAATAATAAGTTATCATTGTAAAAAATCTAATGTTTGAATTTAAAACATTTCAATTATTTGACATAATGGAGATTTGATAGGCTTGCCCTGGTCACGTACTATAAACAAACATGGGAATAGACTCGCATGACAAACCTACATCTGATTCTACTCCTGCTTTTCATTGTGGTTCTGGGTCTGGCATGCTTTTATATTAAGTTCCCATGATTTATAACTATGAAATATAATATTCTGTGATCTGATGAAAAAACCCTCAGAATATTAAATATCAAAATACCAAAACATTTGTCCTAAATGACATTCTGTATTGAGAAAGGAGGATAATACATTTATTAAATAAATGACAATTACTTTACATTGAGTCAAATGTTCTCCATTCCGTGCTGTGAAGACTGGTTGAATCTTGAATAAAATTTAAAGTTGAGATCTGCCTTGTCCTTTTTAAAAGACATTTAAAAAATTATAGTTGAACTCTGTTTCGTTGTACCAATTAAAATGCATGTAACTGTGATAAACTGCACACCTTCCCTGGGTAATGCTATAAGACTCTTTCATGCCCAGGGGTGTAGGATAGGGACATTCCACTCGAGGGGTTTTCAAATTTGGTAAAACCCAAGGCTTTACCGAGGGTTTTGCCAAATTTGAAAATCCCGAGGGTTGAATATCCCTATCCTACACCCTTGGGCATGAAAGACTATTTTTCTCTCATTCCAACCACCAGAATAAGCCCAGACACCATGAAAATGCGTTTGGACTGGCCACCATTTTGAAAGTATCAATTTTTCTCCTGAGCTTTTAAGACGAAAAACGAATCAGTCAGCCAGATTAAGCATGTCCCATATTTGCAAACAATGTTTGTGCAGAAAAATTAATCACATCTTTTTAACGTGTACGGTAAATGTATATAATAAAAGGTTTTAATTTCATCATGTCGCCTTTTTCGCATTGCAGCATCGGCGAGTTCTAAATTTGTGACGTCACGTCATTGTTTTGCCATTGTGACGTCACAGCACTTGAAATGGGGTGTAAGGTAGAAATTTCCAACATCCCTTTCTTACCCTGGACAGCTCTATCTTACACACAGGGAAATGAGAGAAATTGTTCTCTTCCATTGCAACTCATAGTTAAGGTGCCTGGATAACACCTACATGAAGGTGATCAGCCATTTGTATTGCAATGTTAAGGATCCCTGTCTCATTGCATTGTGGTTTTCCCTATATACAGTAACCTCCCCTTAATTTCCATCCCTGTCCCACTACAACTATGGTTTTCCCTATATACAGTAACCTCCCCATCACAATCTTAAGTATCCCTGTCCCACTACACTGTGGTTTTCCCTATATACAGTAACCTCCCCTTAATTTCCATCCCTGTCCCACTACAACTATGGTTTTCCCTATATACTAAAGTAACCTCCCCTTAACTTCCATCCCTGTCCCACTGCACTGTGGTTTTCCCTATATACTACAGTAACTTCCCCTTAATTTCCATCCCTGCCCCACTGCACTGTAGTTTTCCCTATATACTACCGTAACTTCCCCTTAATTTCCATCCCTGCCCCACTGCACTATGGTTTTCCCAAATACTACAGTAACCTCCCCTTAACTTATGTTCGGATATAACTTAAGCACAGTTATGGAACACAACTCTTCCATTGACCAGGTAGTTCATCAATTGGTTAGTGCGATAGTACATCAATCTGAAGTCGTGGGTTTGAATCCTGATCAAGCCCCACTTATGTTTTCACTCTCAGAACTCTGTTGTTAATTATATTTTGTTTATTTCACCTTGATAACTTCTCATAAAAGTATCACAATGTATGGTTTTCTTTTCAGAAATGATTTATTAAAGCTATAGTCATGTCAGATAAAACAGTTTACAATACTTATTTACAGTTTTTGTTAGCGGTACGAGGGTCCTAATAACATGTTTCAACACGTTAGGTGTGTCGCCATCTTCAATTGTAAGGTTCAGATGTATATATATAATCATTAAAATCATTTATGGCCTATTTCACCTTTAACCCTGAGATGAAAGACTTTATAGCACATTGCTTTATATCTTATTTAGGTGATGCTGGTAGCTTTGGGTGATGCTGATATACTTCAAGTTTCATCAAGACATCTTTACCAGGTTAAAAATAATGGCTCAGACAAACGTGACTTAAGTTTCTAAAAATCATGCTCTTACAAGTGTAGATACAATGAAAACAGAAAAAAATAATGTTTTTTATCTTTGTGAAAAACAGCCTATTGAATAAAGTGTTTTACCTGGTACATATAAGAATATGTCCATTTTATGGTGTTTTCTTTTGGTAATACCCTGCCTCAGTAACCATCAAGAAATATTGTAATCCATTTTAGATGTAACACAGCATTTGATTGGTTAATCAAAATAATTTACGACAGTATAATCATGATACCGCCGCAAAATTTCGAAATACAGTAGGGGTTATCCACTAATTAGAAATTAGAATTGAAATGTTTCTGACAAGAAGCTGCTAAATAAAAACATATCTAATTATCTCCCCTCCTCATGATCAGAGTCATCAATCCCCATTCATTACCAGGTACATACCTCATCAGCCGATCACAAAGGTTTCATTACAAATTCTGAGCTGTTATCAATCCTTCATATCTATTTTAAATAAAGCACTTCATGCAGTATCAATCAAGCTGTGCCCGGAACACAACCAACAGAAAAAGGAAAATAAAATCTTAGATACCTCACTTTTCAAAGAAATATCATTTTTGAAAATTTGACTAAATTGCCTATTAAGCTGATAAAAGTCATCACCCAGAACCAAACCATTTAAAGCCCGATTAGCTTTAATGAATTTTATCTTCAATTCTAATCATCTTTAAAACCATATTACTGAAAAATTAATTCCGATTTCAGATTTGTTTTCTGTTTCATGCATCTATATAATGATTTAAAATCCCCAAATATGCAACTTTAGTTATGAATTTTGATAGTTTTTAATATTATTTCTAGATGAACGTTTAACTTTAACCTGATGTCAAGCTAACCATGTTTTGAACATTACCAGACTCCTGTTGGTGCTGACTGGAGTGCAAAGCCATGAACTTGATGAAGTATCAGAATAGTTCTGCTAGTGTCTGCACAGACACGTGTTATCAATGGAAACTGTTTAGAAACATAACAACCTAGATATTCTACAAACAATTACCTTGTGTATTTTTGGCTCCGGTTACCATCCCCAGCAGATCTGGTGATTAAATTATTAATCAAAAATATATTTTGGCTGTGGTCCTGAATAGAGCATAAATTAATCACACATGTTGTCTTATTCCCAATGCTGAAATGTGTACACATTAGGACTGGCCCATCAGTGACGACTGCATTCCATCAGTCAACTTGACATGTATTAGTACAACAGCAGGTAGATTTTGTATGGATATTTACACAAAAAAGGTAGAGGGGGGGAGGGGGTTCACCCTACAGGCAAGCATTGAAGTGATTTTGACTTAACATTTGAACATACATATGATACATATGGATAGGTTTGTCTGTGTTTTACCATCTATTAACAGCTATGGTCATTTAAGGATGTGCCAGGAGGAACGCTAGAGTACCTAAACCTGGAGAAAAAACACCGACCTGCGTCCAGTACCTTCTGATTGCAATGCGTAGGGGTCGAATCAGCGTTCTATTGGTGGAGGGTTAGCGCGATCGTAGACGGTCAGACACCTTAACCACTCGGCCCCCACGCCCCCACATGGAAAGATGGACAGACAGACAGACACATGAAATATGCAGACACCCACAGAGACATGAACAACATAATAACAGATCGAGACATGGGCAAGAAGCAGCTTCTCCAAACTTAAATAACAGCTGAGACAAAGTAAATCCAATCATACGGATGATGAAAACTTTTAAAGCCATCATAAGGAGCACTAGCTGAATGCACACTAAATCATACATAATCAATGGAGCACCATGCAAAATATCAACGAAGAATTCTATAAAATTACCTTTAAGATGCTGAGTGCCTCCCACAGACAATGGACAATGAGATATTTCACATCTTGACCACTGTATAATCTTGAACACTAATGAACCGAGTATTGATCTTCATTGCTAATGACCTTGAGTTGACCTCCTCTTCCTTCATAATGGACACCAGCTGTTACAGAAAAGGAGAAACAAAAAAATTGATAAACTGACCACTTTGTAATTTTGATTGACAGGTCAAATTAAGTCCATACAAATTTGACTGACAGCAGGAAACAGATTTAGTACATGACAAATCTGTAAACAGATGGAAACAGTAAACAAGTTGATCCTATATGATTTATTACATATTTCTGACATGGTATATATTAAAAACATTTTTTTTTTACTATTTTGTTATGTTTATCCAATTAGCCCTATATATTGGGTACAGTAAAACCAGTATTTGATAAAAATAGCACTCCTTTTTGTCAGGGAATGGCCAATAGGCCTTCATCTACCTAGACAAAAATCGGATCTTTAGATCTCGGTACTGTTGCAGTCCTCTGCAGACTTGTGATCCGATATCTGTATTATAATAATAATTATCTCAGACTGGTAGTTTTTTGGGAGCAGATACTTTCTCTACAATGTGGTCATCTCTAAAATTGAGTAATCTGATCAGATTTCTAGACAAATTACGAAAGTAGTCTCAATAAAGATGTCCTCATGGCTTTATCTGATTCCATTAAATTCTGGGGCTGAAATTCACATTCATTCCAAAAGGCAATGGTGCTATTTTTCCTGACATTTGTTCATATTTCCCATTTTTTTTTAAATGTATGACCGTGATAACTAAGAAATAAGAAAGCTTTATAACCTTTTATAAATGTTTTGAAGAAAAATGATCTAAGAAGGCCAGTGTTGCATGCTGGTTTTTATCGACACACTGAGGTTATAATTCTATGATTCTTCCAAATTGACATAATGCGGGTCTTTTCCCAATTCACATAAAAAAACAGGATCTTTCTTTATAAACTAGGCAAACTGAACAGACAGTCGATTTGTCAACACATATGATCTTGATAGATTAACAGTGTTTCCCAACATTGAGGGTGAGACAGCAAAATCTCAACCCTAGGGATCAGATTCTTAAATGTCAGGCCTGATGATGTTACATTGGAGACTAATAGAATCTCTCACTCCCTTGGGGGTGAGATAGGGGAATCTCAACCCGAGGGGGGAAGATTCTTAAATGTCAGGCCTGATGATGTTACATTGGAGACCATAGATACCAAGTCTCAATCAAAGGTAAAATTTTAGACTTCAGAAATTTCAAATGTCTTGTTATTGTTTCATAAATCTAAAATGAAATAGAAAGTCATATAACAGCCTAAATGTATCTCCTAACTCATTCACCCCTGAAGACACATTTGAACCTTTCCAATTCAAAGGTTGGAATAGTTCATTATGAAATTTCCGAGGTGAATGAGTTTATATGACTGGTGTATAACATGGGTTAATCAAGAGTAAATACGGTATAAGGATTAAGGTACAAGCTCTATTACAAACCTGCAGCTGTGCAGCCCTACATCACCGCACCATACCATCATCTCGGGAACGGCAGATGCTGGAAAGAGATAGTTAAACTACATTTAATTTAAAAAGAATTACAACTTATCCATTGAAATGAAAACACTTACTGATCCCCGAAATGACAGCCAAGAGTCAAGGCCATTACCAAAGAGAAGTTGTTTTACGTGCATGACTCACGCTCTAATCTCTTCTAAAGACTTGAAACACTAACATTCCTTTTGATTCTCCGCGACTAAATGACCCGAGTATTTATGGGTGGTATTTAAAACATTTCATCTTTATTTAATATGAATATAGGCCAAATATAAAAGCAGGATATGTTGCCAAAAAACATATATTTTGAATTTAATAGATTTAACGTTTGGCATATTACCGTCGGTTTTTCAAAATACTGTCTATGTGAGATACATTGCTAAATGATCTTGAAAACTGTATACAGGGCGATTTAATGGCAGTGTACTTTAAGGATTTTCACAGAAAGATGGATCTGTATCCTACAATCAATGCTGTGTATAACTCCAACCAATCAAAGCTTTGTATAACTCCAACCAATCAATGCTTTGTATTACTCCAACCAATCAAAGCTTTGTATAACTCCAACCAATCAAAGCTTTTTATAACTCCAAACAATCAAAGCTTTATACTACTCCAACCAATCAATGCTTTGTATTACTTCAACCAATCAAAGCTTTGCATTACTACAACCAATCAAAACTGTGTATAACTCCAACCAATCAAATCTTTATACTACTCCAACCAATCAAAGCTGTGTATAACTCCAGCCAGTCAAAGCTTTGTATTACTCCAACCAATCAAAGCTTTGTATTATTCCAACCAATCAAAGCTTTGCATTACTACAACCAATCAAAACTGTGTATAACTCCAACTAATCAAAGCTTTCTGATTCTGAGCATCCATTACAAATTCCATAATCGATATACTCGGCTCATTATTGAAATTGAAGAGTCAAATGTATACAATTTAATGTCTGCATTGAAAGTCCTTCATTCTTGTATTGATGATACAGTCGTGTTCCCACTTTGATTAGGTATTCACTCCAATAAAATAACATACTGATCATGCAATTGATCATCAGTCGATTTACTACTTTTGATTACAAAATGATTATTGATTATAATTTTAAACAGATTGCCCATCACTATAGTATAGGAGGATTGTTAGTTGAAACAATTCTAGGTCAAGCGCAAAAGTTTAATACAGCACCTAGGGACAACAGTCAGGACTTTTCCCAAAACAGCCATGAAAGAAATAAAAAATATACAATGTGCAATCTATTACAGAATGTTTTAAATTCTCCTCTAAATAAGAAAGGTTATTTATGACTTGGTAGACAGATTGCAGACTGTTAGTGTAAACTTAGTACCACATATCCCACCTGGTAGGAGATAGCAGGACATAGCATAGCATTGATAAGTCAACAGATCTAAATAACATACAAATAGGGTCATAGGTCATCATCCCCTCTTCACCTGGTGAAACCTGGTGTGTCTCATCTCAACATCATTCAACTCATGTCACGATACACAAGCCTGTATATCTACTTTTTTATTTTTTTATTTATGTACTTGTCTTATCTTTAATGTTTTAATAAATGCAGTGATTTTCCTTTCAACTTTTAAATAAGATAACCCTTTCCATTACTTTTTAAATCCCCAAAATAAGTTGTTTCTTTTTTAGAAAAACGTCTTTTGCCGTCTTTAGCCATAAAACAAGTGAATGCGAGGTGATTGGGGCCTCAATTCTATGAAGAATTTCTGAAAAATTAATGAAAGTTTTTGAAATCTTTAGGAGGCTCTGTATTATGGTAAAGGATATCAACAGGTTAACTTACCCACCCCTGAAAATTCATAATGAAATATTCCAACATTTAAATTGGAACAGTTCAAATGTGTCTTCAGGGGTGAATAAGTTAAACAATATCATTATCATTGTCACTACTGTGAAATGTATGTTCCATATAAATCAAATTTTGTTTTACATTTTATAGAATTTTAGTACAATTTAGTTTGAAATTTGAATGTTTGAAAATAGAAATAATAATAAACAGTCATCTCTCCAGCATAGGAGACTTCAAGGAGATATGATACAAGTATACAAACTGACACCTGGAGGTTATGATAGCACAGTTACAGACGAAGTCTTAACTTAAAACAATAACAAAAGAACCAGAGGACAATAAGCTCGGCTAGATAAGTACTGGGGACAATCAGAAAGTCTTTATAATTCTGAAATTGACAACAATGAACTTATCTGTCGTCAGGATGTCAGAATAGTTGATCTGGATGTATAGGCATACTGCCGCGTCCAGTATTATTATAACAATATTATTATTATATATTTTAAAAGATATAAAAAAAGAGCTGTATGGGTCTAACTAGGGACTTTTTCACTGAATTTCCTACTCTTAACCAATGTTGTCATACAAGAATTACACAAGCACAGCATCAAAATAAATGTCCAATTTATGGGCCACAAAGCAAATGAAAAACTTGACAGGGGAAGTTACTCTAAGCCATAAAAACTGCTTTTGGTTGTTTGACAGTTCCATCTAATATATAGAAGGGAGACTACTCCCAAGTCGAAAAAACTCTTGAGTGAAACTCTTCTTAGCAATTTTAAATGATGCAGTGATACTCACTGCCTTAATACAATAGTTGTCTACAAGGGCATGTCCATACTGGAATATTAACAGCCACAAATCTGCAGGTGTGATAATCTGAGACATTATCTCCAACCCTATTACAGTTGCCTAATTCAAAACAGGAAATGTGTGTGTATACTTCGCTGAAGAAAATTATAAATCAGTCCACTTTTAGCATGGGTTTTGTTTTTACAGATTGTTTTTTCTATCACAGCTAGCAGTGCTGATGATTAAACATGGATAGCTTGTCAGTGATGTGTATGAGGAGTCAGCCTGCAGGCCTGAGTTATAGGCCTTTATCATGTGTGTGAATACTCCAGTTCATCTCAAATCTTATTCCGAGTCAGCTGGGGGCCACAAAACACTAATCTTATCTAGTATAACAAAGCTAGACTTACTGTTCTAACGCACGGTCAGAACACATGGGCTGATAGTTTTTCACAGGTGTCTTTTGTTTGAGGAAGATCAATGGTAGAATGGTAAATTGCTACATTTTAATTAAGAAAATTGGGATTTAATAATGAGAAATAACAGTTGATGCAAACAAAAATATATCAAAGCAAGGCTAAGAAAATAACTGTTGTGTTTCTGCTTTAGGCTTTCAAAATAATTAGGGTAGGTAGCTAGGCTGAACTTTGTACTTTAAACAAGAGGCCCAATGGGCCTGCATCGCTCACCTGGTATTAATCTCACACTTGTAAACTTAAAAGTGGACTAAAATACAGCTACAGGCAGAATATCAGTGTGACCTTGAATGTCAAACAATGACATTAGGTTGAAAGTGGGTCAAGGTCCTTCATTTGAACAAATTTGGTAGCCCTGATTGCTACAGGCCAAATATCAGTACCCTGGGCCTTTTGGTTATTAAGAAGAAGTTGTTTGAAGATTTTAAGACATTTGACACCTGTGACCTTGAAAGTTGGTCAAGGTCATTCATTTGAACAAA
>NW_018408742.1:1047476-1073689 GCF_002113885.1 Mizuhopecten yessoensis | reverse complement strand
AAGGTCATTTATTTGAACAAACTTGGTAGCCCTTCATCCCAGCATGCTTCTGGCCAAATATCATCACCCTAGGCCTATCAGTTATTCAGAAGAAGTTGTTGAAAGGTTTTAAACATATTTGACCCCTGTGACCTTGAATATAAGTCAAGGTCATTTATTTGAACAAACTTGGTAGCCCTTCATTCCAGCATGCTTCTGGCCAAATATCATCACCCTATGCCTTATGGTTACTGAGAAGAAGTTGTTTAAAGTAAAATGTTGACGACGGACGGATGGTTTGAGGTTCTTATATATCGCTTTATCACAACCTAGTTCGTAGGTCATCTCAAAGCGGTTCACAAATTATTATCCATGGTTATAGGGCCTATGCAACCAGCCAATATCGTTCTCAACTCCCTCGGGAGCATACAGCCGGTGCTGCCATTTCGGCGCTCACAGCTAGCATTCTAGAATTCTAGCACTGCCCAACCACGTTCTTATTTATAGCTGAGTAGACTGGAACAAGCAGAGTAAAGTATCTTGCTCAAAGATACAACACAGTGCTGTGCCTCGAACCCGCAACCCTTAATTCGGTCACGAGCCCGGCGTCCTACCACTAGACTTCTGCACCTCCGTTATGAGTGCCCTTTGATCTTTTTCTAGTCTGAGCTTCCTTTGTCCTTTACCACAATTTACTTTCTTACTTAAAAATAGTGCATTTTATGGCTTCTTAAGTTCTGCAATCTTCTCATTTTTTTCCAAAACTACTAAACACCCAAGGTGATTTTTAAGTCAAATACGGTAATGTGATATCAAATTCACCATGACATCGATATGATTAAAAATTTAAATCATTTCTATACCTGTCAATATAATTATCCAAGTACCGAAACTCCGCTAAATTATCCCGTCGTTAAACTAATTCAATTAATATACTGATTATTGATGTGCAGTCCTGCAAATATTAATTTCCGATATCGATGATCCTGCTGAAGCATGCAAATTCAAACCATATTGATTCCCATTATGACCACAGCAGTTGTATACACTTTCCTGGGATTACCACAACATACCTTGGTGAAACTTGAGAAGTTTAATTGATTTGCGTAAGTGGGAAAGTCCATTAGAGTTACTGATACCTGTTTAATAGTGTAAGCACTCTCTCCCCCAGTGAGAAGTACCAACTAGAGTTCAAGCTCATCACAAATTAATTCTCAGCTCGATCCAGGAGATGGGTACTCAAGTTTTCAGGAAGTTGATGGAATCGGAGCATTTGTGCCATAGTCAATATTGGAGAAAACAAGAAAGGAATAAAACAAGCCATTTCCATGTTGGCTTGAACTATCAATGCCCTTTTCATATCCTGTACATCAATATTATGCCAATAAAAGAGATACAAATGTCGAAAGAGAAAATGATAAACATAAAATATTGTTGTTTTGGTATTTTTTTATTTAAACAAATGCATATTTATACATTCTTTGTACATCAATAATACACCAATAAAATAAATGCAATTCTCAGAAGAAAGAATAACTAAAACAAAACAATTGTGATCAACAGATGCATATAAAATAAAGGACTTTATATATGGCTTTTAAACAAAATCTAAAATTCCTGTGGTCTAAAATTCCTGTTACTATATGACAACGGGAAAGTTTCTAATTAAACAAGCATTTGACATATAGCTAATGCTAGGATTACTGTCTGTTGTTCAAATTAAAACCTGACAATACAATCTGCAAAGAAGTCTCCAAGATATGCTGATCTAATTTGCACACAAAATAAAATCGCAACAAACAATTATTAAACAGACCATCAGGTCACACCTTACGCAGACTTCTGGCACCAGTACTGTTTAAGGTTTTAATCAAACCAGATTTTCAGCAACATGATAATCAAGAGGGATGCAAAATCTAAAAAAAAGCGGTAAATAAGGCACAAAATAACTGGGTAGCTTCAATGAATTGGTGTGTTTGTAGTTAATAGCTCGCATGCTCCAAATCTTAAATAGAATAAGAGCTCAAAGAGATGCTTAAAAGTCATGCCCTGAAACAGACACAGTTCCAAAATGGACCACACATGGAAAGAGAGTATTAGGCTGAAACAGAGAAAGGGCATCTAGTGTAAATTGACAGTCTTAAAGATCCCTGCCCCACTGCATTATGATTTTTCCTATATACAGTAACTTCCCCTTAACCTCCATCCCTGTCCCACTGCACTGTGGTTTTCCCTATATACAGTAACCTCCCCTTAACTTCTTTAAGTATCCCTGCCCAACAGCACTTTGGTTTTCCTATGTACAATATGATATTTCTCACCCATATAACATGTCTCTTATTGCATTTGATAAATCATGACATCGAAATAAAACATCATGTTGCCCTCATAGGGGTCATGTTGCCTTGAAACACTATGATGTCATGCAATGATACAGTTGATCTTTCATATGTATAGCACTGAATCCCCCAACTCCCCTCCCCACCTGCAAAAATGTTGCCTTTCCTGTTCCCTAAAGGAAATTAAGCAATAGCAAGCAATTATCAACCTCTTCTCTTTTTTTTTGCATTAGCTAAGGGATTAAAAATTGCTAGAGGAATGTGTAAACAAATTCACCAAAAACAGATAAGAAACCTTTCCTAATCATGAAGGTATGAGGCAAGACTGTAACAGACAACAGCTGGTGTGTGTTTGAGAATTAACACATGGAGAGGTGTGCATCGGATGATGGACCTGGTCGACCATATCTTAAGACAGTCAATGTTATATCAGGATACAGCCGACCATTAATGTAAGTCAGCACCATATTGTGCAGCCTCTGTTATTTTCAGAGTTAACTTTTTTTTTCATTTCTGGAAATATGTATGAATTGTGTGTCGATCTATAAGCACCTCAGGGTTGTTCTGCAGTCAACCACTTTTAGACAAGACAACAAGTTCACCTGAATATTTAAGCAGTCATAGCAAAATATTCTCATTAAATATTATCTTGTACTACAAATATTTCACTCTCAAACTCTATCGGCTCTATCTGTTGAAACTACCAGCCAATATTATTGTATGATTCTATGCTTTTGTGTTTGACACATTTGACCCCTGGGACCTTAAAAATAGGTAGGTCAAGGTCATTTTCATCCTCAAACTTTGACAGGCTCTATCCCAGGAAGCCACCAGTCAAATATGAAGATTCTATACCTTTTAGTTCTTCAGGAGAAGTCTTTTAAAGCGTTTGACATGTTTGACCCCTGTGACCTTGAAATTAGGTCATGATCATTTTCATTCTAAAACTTTGTCAGGCTCTATCCCAGGAAGCCACCAGTCAAATATGAAGATTCTATACCTTTTAGTTCTTCAGAAGAAGTTGTTTAAAGCATTTGACATGTTTGTCCCCTGTGACCTTGAAATTAGGTCATGGTCATTTTCATTCTCAAATTTTGTCTGGTTCTATCCCAGGAAGCAACAAGCCAAATATATAGATTCTATACCTTTTAATTCTTCTTCAGAAGTTGTTTGAAACGTTTGACATGTTTGACCCTGAAAGTAGGCCAAGGTCGTTTTCATTCAAAGTTTGTCGGGATCTAAACCCAGGAAGCTACCAGCCAAATATGAAGATTCTATACTTTTTAGTTCTTCAGAAGAAGTCGTTTGAAATAATTGACACAATTGACCCATGTGACCTTGAAAGTAGTCCTTTGTCAGGCTCCTACCAACAAAGCTTTCAGCCAAATATCATGACTCTAGGCCTGTCCGTTCTTCGTTGTTTAAAGGAAAAGTTGACGGACAACGACGGACGGACGACGGACACCGCACCATGACATTAGCTCACCTGCCCGAAAATGTGAGATAGTCTATTTCATTTTGTTTGAAATCCATGGTACATATTTGAATACAACACAATAAATACATGATTTTGACTTCCTAAATGCCAAATTTTAGTCATTTTAACCAATTCTAAATTCAATAAGTTTACCACAACCGATGCAGTGTCCTACCACCAAAATTGGAAATAACGATTTTTGAGAAATTCATCAACAAAGTTTTACAAAGTAAGTTGGAATTATTATTTGAAATCAGATCAAGAAACAGATATCAGTTGCCTGCTTTTTCATTGATTTCGTCTAGTATTCCAGAAGTGAGGGTTGTTTTGTTCTGTCAAAATCAATGAAAAAGATTATTTCATTTTAGATGGGGGTTTTTAGTTTTTTTTTCATATATTCAATCATATATACAATTGTTACAACATGTGATACATACATACGTCCAAATCCAATTACAAGAGTACATCTATTAGAAAATTACATACAATTATAAATAATGAAGTAATAAATAGATACAATTTTACTATATGTACATTAATCTTTAGAAATATGTTTCAAAATTGTTTGGAAAGAGTAAATCATAGTTCATTTTCTAATTAATTATTTCAGTGATAAAGTTCCATTTATTTTTAGTTTTGTCCCTTTTCTTAGTACTGTAAGAGTACAGACCAAATTCTTCATTTTTTTTGTAGTAGGATAAATATAATTTACCTGTGGAAAAAGACGGAGTAGTCTCCCTTTGCTTACAATAATAGATGAAAAACTTCAAGAGTAAAAAAAATGTTTCATAATCAGATCTTTTAAGTCATGCTTCATAGATATATATCTACACCCAAAAGTATTTTAAAATAAAATTGCAAGACCCCTACTAGACTGAAAGGAGTTGAACCACGCCTCATACCCCCATTCCATTTTCCAAATGAGTATCTATTAAAAAAGTAATATCATAAAGTTTTCTACATCTGTCATTTTAAAAATGTCCCTTCTTTTTATCGGGTCAGAGGACAATCCCCTACAATTTACACTCCCTACTTTTCGATCTACCATATATCTGAAAACACTGTGAATTTATAATGAAAAATAACTTTACAATGAATATTATTTCGGAAGTGGACAAGAAAAGATAATTGCTTTATTGATTAAAAAGGAAATGGATATACATGTATAAACTAGACATAACAATATGTACATATGATCTTTTTGAAAAATTCCTTTTCCTAACCCTTCATCCCCCTCCTCCCCAACTTCCCTACCCCCGAAAGAAAAACTGAATACATCGCTATTCTTTGTTCTGCATCTCTATGACCAAATATATCATTAGTTAATCAATGAACAATTAGTCTGTGTACTCGACTTAAATAGGGTACAGTATTCGAAGTGGTATGAATAATGGGTAAGAAAACTACTTTAGACATAAAATATCATTATGGGAGTCCGGACCTAGTTTGGGTTCCCATATAACGATTGGTATAATTTTATATGACAAAAGTATATGTAGTTATACGAGAGGACTAGAGTATTTAATAGATATTACATATATATATATATAACGGAACAGTTTTGAAAGGTCAACTGAAAAGCCAAACCAAATCCTGACTCTCCCATCAGCATGAGACAGTACCCATAACAAATCAATAGATCATGGCATGGGAACATACTAGGAAATAAGTATTTTCTCAAGTAGTGTGAAAACTATTAGTGGATCATAATACTTGTATTATTAATAAATCGCTGAACAATTAATTGGTCACATGATAAATCTGCTTTTTCTGCTAATATGGACTGAACTTATGCAGTATTTGCAGTAATATGCATAATGGGTAAGAAAAACATGATTTAAGATATATAGATTCTAATACCCAACTAGTAATTATAATGTTCTTGTTAAACATAAATCATTTACATAATACAATTGTGAAATATAAACAATGAATACTGCTGTCTGTGCAGTCAGATATCTTTGATCGATATATACTGTACTATATTTTATAACAGTTTATCTGGTTACATGGTATCGCATAATGAAGGCGAATATAACAAATTGTTGATTATATCTATACTGAACATTTTTGTAAGCTTGATGGTAAAACACATCCATAGATAAACCTTGTGTTAAACAAAGTAATACTTATATTATTTAATAAATCGATAAACAATTAATTGGTCACATGACAAATCTGCTAATATGGACTGAAACTTATTTTAAATTTCATTTTAGATTTTGCTATTGCTATAAATGTCATCTGAAAACAGCTGACAATACAATTTTTTTTAATATTGTTTGTTGAGATTAGGAAATATAAAGAGATTTCAGGAAATAATAGCACCATTTTCCATTGGGAATGGAGCCAATGACAATGTTTGGCCCCAAAAGAAAAAGGTCTAAGCAATACTTACATGTATATGACCACCAACATATTCAACAATTCCATAAAACCTTTCACTTAATCTCTGTCTACAACATCCTGCAAGAAAGTGTAGTTATTGTAAATCTTTGTAAAAAAAACACACAAAAAAACGTAGCCATGGAAACTGACATACATTTACTCAGTTTAAACAAATTGATGTGAAAGTTATGTAATTTGTAAGCAGCACAACATACATTGGAACAGCACCGGAATGAGGAAGATTGATGTTCAACAGACTGACCGGTAAATTATGGCCAGCTCCATGAATACAGGTTTTCACTGGCTCCATCCTGTTGTCAGATATATAGCATGGTGGATCAAACGGGATCCTAATAGGTCCCAGGTGAAAATCAAATTTACACTTATTTAAATAAACATAAGTGTGTTTTAATCTCCTGGGACTCGGAGGGAAAGTTATGGACCACAGCTGGGACCTGAGAAATTGTTACAGCTATAATTTGGCCTAAACTTAAAGGTGTTAAAATAATAAAAGGCGGAAGGTAGGTTAATTCAATTAACTGGGAGCATAATCCTTTCAGAAATCAAGATTGGAACTCAGCTATCGAGATGTGGATCTCGCAAGGTTTTATTTTATTACAGGTCAAAACTTGAAAAAAGTCGATAAAACGTCAGAATAATTCGGACTAGTACATGTTATCAGGGCCATGTTGTATTTTTAAAAGTTGCAGGGTTGAGCAAGGTTCAGGGACTATAGGTTTGACCACATATAGGCCTACTTACAGAGATCCTGATTTGCAAATAAAACTGCTCCAAAAAAGCTGAAATTTCGTCCAAAATTTTGTTTAAGCAGGGACAGTATATAGAGTGGGTTACGTCACGGTAGGGAGGTAGGGATATTTGAATCTTTTGTTTTTGGGCTACAAAGATGGGTGTAGGTATTGTATATGCTTCACTAAACGTCCCTGGTTTAAGTTATTTGTCATTTGTTTCAATACCATCACTCAGAACATTATAAACAGTTCAATTTGTTGTCATCAATTAGCTTTTTGGAAGAACCAAAGGGAGATTGATAATAACATTCTTAATGTGGTGTATTATCACTAAATATGAATGGTGTTGTCATCAAATTTATGACAAATTGAAGAAAAATTGCGGAAAATAGACTCACCTGTTTCTCTTCAATGTCAATAAGAAAGGAAGAGTTACATCCCTCAAGCCAGAAACAAAACGTATGCTTTCGCGGGGTAATTTCGATTACAATGGAGAAATTTCAATGCAGCATTTCATGACAGTGAATGAGGTCATTTAAATGTGCTGTTAATGTATATATGAAAGAACTAATAAACAATAAATAACTAAAATCTCAATATATTGGACCCGTACCAAACACGTGACATAAATCTATATTGAGCATCTGTATCATGTGACCTACTAAGAAAAACTTTTGAAAATGGCGAACGTTTCCTCGTCTGATTTGTTGTGGGATCATGCAGGCGAGGATTTAGAGGACAATCCCTTGATAAATACCTATAGCACCGATACTCCGGCTAGACAAAGAGGCAACAGGTAAGTCCGCGCTCGCACGTTGGGAATAACTTAGTAGATATTGTTAATGCAGTAAAAACAAATTAGTTTCACTCAAGAGTTCAAGAGTGAATTTGCGCTTCACGTTTTTCTTCTGAGAGGGTACCCAAAATGGAGCACATAACCTTTTCAAGAAAATCATTATCATTGGAACAGTTTATTTTTTTGTTCCCAAAATAAGACAAAGGCTACATTTAGCTTTCATTTTATGTATTTCTTTGGAATCAGCAGCGCGTGTATCTATTTATAGAGCTAATTTACTTGCGTCAGTTGCGAGTCATGTTTTCTTGGAAATTTTAGCTTGCCTGCCGCCGGTACACAGAATGGAACACCGAAGTCTGGTTATAAAAAAAAACTGACAGCATTTAAAAAAAAAATCATTTCAAGTTTTTTTACGATTTCTCTCATAAATTGTAAAAAAAAAAATGTCCTTTCGCGTATCTGGAGAACATGAAAGAAAATGACAGGCGCAGATCTGAATTGAGGCTGACCTCTATTTCTGTGCAACCTGAACCGTTTCAACCAGGAAATGTGAATCAGTGACCTAGGGTATTGATGTTGTCGCACCCATGGAATTAGATTTATGTAGATAGTTCAATTAATTTTGTTTAAAATGTCCAAAAGTTCTAAAAAGATATTTATTACTAATAGCATTAAGGATGTCTCATTAAGTCCCAGGACTTAGATACATTGAGGTCTTTGTACATGCAAAAAGCAAGACTGTACTATGTAAAAAAAATTAATCCAAATAAATTCAATTGTGAAAGGAACATTGCCACCCTTCAGAATTAATTAATGTGTAACAAATTTAGCTGATTCAAAGATGATAAAATAAGCATAAGGAAAAATAATCTTTGTACATATATATTAACTTCAGACTGAAGCAACTTAAAAAATAGGTTAATATGTATACAGTATCAATTATTTGATAAAACATCTGAGACATTTATGTAAATCAGTTCAGTTATTTTTTTAATAGATGTCCAAAAGTTCAAAAAGATATTTATAACTATAAATACTCAAGGTTAACTCACTTATAGTCCAGGGACTTATTTACATTTACCGGTAGGGTTTGTATATGAATATTAAAGTCAGTATTCCGTTTGATGAATGTTATCACCAGATATCAGCCTTTGACAAGATACTGATTCAAAACTGGACAAATAATTATATACACAATGTATAGACAGTTCAATCAGTACTTATCAGGTTATATTGACGTTATTCAGTCAATAAAACTAGAGATGTTATGTGATCTACCACACATACAGAACATGATCAGCTCATGATAAAGGAGTGAAATGATTATGAAATATGGCGTGATTTTGGCTCCTTTTATAGGGTGACACATTCACAATTTAACAGTGACACAAGAATACTGAAGATTATATATAGTGACGCATCACCTCTTACAGCTGTGTATGGCTGGTATATAAAATGGGCAGAATTTTGGGCTACATTGTCAATGGGATTTAGGCAGTTTTTCCCACTATGATTTAAAGAAAAAGTTCAAGATTTAAAATCTACACTTTAATATTTGCTTCCAGTAAAACACATTTTCATTTCCTAATTTTCCTTATGGATGTCTTATTCTACCAATATAACATTTAAAATAAAGGAGAGAAAAAAGGAGGAAAAGTGGATTTAGATGCTTCAATAAAATCAAACCATCAATTTCCCCAAAATAAAGGAATATGTCACTTATCAAAAAAAAAAAGCAGAAAAAAAACATTCTGGTTTCATGAAAACTGCTTGTGCATTTGAATGTTCCTCCACATATCTAAGTGTGTGGTCGGGTAGTGCAGTCGATAACTCACTCACCTTTCACAAAGGGGTCCGGGATTTGATTCCCTGATGAGACGTAAAAGGTATGGGGGTCATGCACCTGCCTGACCATGTTGGACGTCTTCTCCAGGTATTCCGGTTTCCTCCCACATTAAGACTCTCTGAGCCCTTCCATCTGGGCCAACAAGAGTGATTTATGGGTAACTTGTTTTTATAATTGTTGTAAAATAAATAAAATTCACATTTTTATATATATGAATAATTTTGATAATTGCTGAGTATCTGAAATCTCATAAATTTGTCATCATCTTCAAACTTTGATTAAAAATGAAGAGCTCTCTTGCATAGAATCCTCATGTCCATAAATATCTTGTTTGTGCACATACAGAGGAATTAAAAAAAATATTGTGAGGACCCATCCACCATCTCTCTAAGTAAATCATGCTTTCGTTTGGAACTCGTCAACTTTATGAGGACCCATCCACTATATCTCTTCAAAATGGGACTCGTCCACTTTGTGAGGACCCATCCACTATATCTCTAAGTAAATGGGACTCGTCCACTTTGTGAGGACCCATCCACTATATCTCTAAGTAAATGGGACTCGTCCACTTTGTGAGGACCATCCACTATATCTCTAAGTAAATGGGTAAAATTATGAACTAATAGTCCTTGATAATGACCCATATTTTCCATGAGCCGGTGTTTTCATTTAAGAACTTTTGATATAATTCCAGGCGTGCTGTACATGATATTGATCGTGAGGGTGTCCAATTGTCCTATTATCAGACGGTGAAGCTGCTGGAAAATCTGGAGGAAAGCAGTGAAACTCTTAAACAGTACCTGGAAGATCTCAACGAATCATCACAGGAGAATGACAGGGTCAGTATATAGGATACTCTACATAATAAGGTCAATACATAGCATAATCACAGGAGAATGACAGGGTCAGTATATAGGATACTCTACATAATAAGGTCAAGGTCAATACATAGAATAATCACAGGAGAATGACAGGGTCAGTATATAGGATACTCTGCACAATAAGGTCAAGGTCTATACATAGAATAATTACAGGAGAATGACGGGGTAAGAATATAGGATACTCTACGCAATAAGGTCAAGGTCTATACATAGAATAATTACAGGAGAATGACGGGGTCAGTATATAGGTTACTCTACGCAATAAGGTCAAGGTCAATACATAGAATAATCACAGGAGAATGAAGGGTCAGTTTATAGGATACACCACTCGATAATGTCAAGGTCAATATAAAAATATATATGACACATCACAGGAGCTTTACAGAGTCAATGTAAAGGATATTCTATAGTACATGATAAGGTTAAGGTCAACACATAGAAAAAAAAACCACTGGAAAATGAAGAGATTAGTGTTTTTGATATACCACTCAATAATGTCAAGGTCAATATATATATGACATATCACAGGAGAATTACACAGTCAGTATTTAGAACACCCTGCAAAATAAGGTCAAGGTTAATGACAATTCAAGATCAAGTCAAAGATCAGTATCCAGGTATATAGGACAGTGAAATATAAGGTAAGAAAAAGTAATGGGTTATATAATTAAATATCAAGAAATGATTGTCAATATTTTTGTACATGTATGAAGCAACACAGCTCAAGGTCAAGGTCACAATATGTATATGCTCAGTGTATATATAGATACAGATGTATAGAAAATATCACAAACAGGCCTAGGGAAGTGTCGGAATCAGTTTTGCGAGATTAAGAAGCATCACATAAGGATGGGGTACAATTGTTTGTGTGAAGGCAGTATATAATATAATTACGTAAACTTAATGGTAATAACTACTTACTGTTGCCTTAATTAGATTAGGTTGCACTTCAAAATCTCCATCAGTTTAATCAAATGAAGGCTAATATGCATTTATATTGACCAATTATGTCTGTAAGAATTATTTTGTCAACAGGATACCACAACTATCAACAGCTCTATGAGACAGAGATTTTGCCAGAAATGTCTGCGAGCGCTTCAACAAATCACAGGAACAAAGACCATTATCTTTACCCTGCTCTTACAGGTGTGTACTCTGTTAACCACGGCAACTAGATCATTTATTACAGGTAACTATGGTAACTACAGAAACTATAACCAAACAACAACATCATACTGGGTCATTATAGTACACTTGCTGTACAACCGGCGAAGTGACATTATATACTGTCTGTATACTAGGAAACTTTCGCCCAGTCAAACTTTCACCCTTTGCCCAGTCAAACTTTCACCATTCACCCAGTCAATCTTTCACCCTTCGCCCAGTCAAACTTTCACCCTTCGCCCAGTCAAACTTTCACCCTTCGCCCAGTCAAACTTTCACCCTTCGCCCAGTCAAACTTTCACCCTTCGCCCAGTCAAACTTTCACCCTTCGCCCAGTCAAACTTTCACCCTTCGCCCAGTCAAACTTTCACCCTTCGCCCAGTCAAACTTTCACCCTTCGCCCAGTCAAACTTTCACCCTTCGCCCAGTCAAACTTTCACCCTTCGCCCAGTCAAACTTTCACCATTCGCCCAGTCAATCTTTCACCCTTCGCCCAGTCAAACTTTCACCCTTTGCCCATGAAATCAATTTTCGTCCAGGGGTAATTTCACCCTTCACATTTAGTTACTACCTGTACGTATATTATGTTATTTAATTATATTCTCCGTTGAAATCTATTTCAAATCCTTATTAATTTACATGGTTCTGTTTTCATCTGTGGAATAAAATACTACAATTGTTACATGCCTAATATATATGTAATCACTAGCACAGCTTAGACTTTCACGGCAGAGCCGTTTAAGATTGATTTGAGATTCACTGAAACCCCTCAACCCCCATCGTCGGATACCCACGGTTGATTTCGCATCGGTACTCACTTAGTACCGAAGCGAAATCAACCGTGGGTATCCGACGATGCTCTCCCCCATATATATATACAACTATGATAGATTTCTAGCTGCTAAAATATAAAAATTCTAGCTGATAAATTTGTCTATGCCAGATAGAATTGATCACCAAATTTTAAATCATGGACAATTTTATATCAAAATGAAATTACGAACACTTTTGGCTGGGAAAAGTTTGTGCAATATATATGTAGTATAATACCACAACCTTTACTCTCCGTAGTAATTAAAGTCTAATGGTCTTTTTCAGGGAATAAATCTACTAATCCAGACCATCATCGACATCTGGTCAAAGAAAGATGATGACAATGCTATTGTGGTGGTGAGTGTTTCTGAAAAAATAAATAAATAATTCAGTGATAATGATGATGTTTATAAGTCGTTACCATGGTAATACATTTAGATACTTAGTCAAGAATTGTACTTGTATGGTACTTTTGAGTACTGTACATAGGTGTAGAGTAGTATTATACATGGTATTTTCATGTAAGTTTTGAGTAGAGATGAAAACGAAAGTACCTTACTTGTCTAAAGATGAAGCAGGCAGTAAGCTTACTAAACAGACTGGTCAAAGCATGACTGTATTATCACATTGTACCTGTATCTTATTTCCTGTATTTCAGAGTTGTGTCACCATGATAGTTTTACAGCTTGTCAATCTCATCCTCATCATGTTTAGTTCAGGTAAGACTAAATATGGTCCTTTTTTGAAGCAATTTTCGTGAGTCTTACGCTCAATTCATTAGATGTGGCATGTATGCGGTTCTCAAAGATGGAATAGTTCTACTCTCAATTCAAGGAGTTAAATTTCAATACTCCAGGAGTTACGCTCACCTTCGCTCTCTGTACCCCTGGAATATGTCATAGAAAAATTGAATATGCACGGCTAGCTATTTGATTGGTCTCGGGTAAATTACAGAGGAGCGACACCCGACTTCAAAGCCAGTCAATTTTACCATAACATGACGGACAGATTCTTTTGATGTACATCAAAGGATCAAACTAGTCTTCTCGTGTCATCCACAAAGGTGGCGCACACTGCGCCTTTCATTTTGCTATGACATATTTCAGGGGTGAAGAGAGCGAAAATGAGCATAACCCCCAGAGTATTGAGTATCCATTAGTGTGCTTAATGTTACCTGTTAAAATGCAGCGAAATAAGATTGTTTACAATTTGTAGGATATATATGTATATTAGTTCATTTGCTCCACTAAATGACAGAAATTCTTGAAAAACTAAAAATTTAATAAAAAAGTTTATATGGGTATATTTTTGTATACGTATCATTGTGATATAATATCACATAAACTACTCGTCAATTCTTTTGATTTGATGAAAGTAGTAGACCCAAGGTTGTATGAGTTATAGGTAGGTATACGTAGATCAGTTGGATGCTTCTCTCCGAGTGTGCATGGATACCAAATTAAGGTGTATGCAGGGTGAAGGTCATCCAATATGTAAATATATGGTGAGGGATTCGAACCCTAACACAGCTGCTAAGAGTCAAAACTAGTCGGCTGTAATAAACACCCACTCAAACTAGTCGGCTGTAATAAACACCCACTCAAACTTGTCGGCTGTAATAAACACCCACTCAAACTAGTCGGCTGTAACAAACACCCACTCAAACTGGTGATGCCTCAGCTGTGTTGGGATTGGAACCCCTCCCCTTATATTCTTCTGATTTGGTAGTGAAGCTTCCAATTTTTATACCACATTGTTTACTTTGGAAGTCATTCACATTTTTCTACTACATGTACTATTTATGCATAAATTCATTATGTAGGACAAATATTTACATAAGTATAAATTGCAGTGATTAATACCTATTAAGTTCAATGTCTGTTTAATTTCCAGTCAAGTTGGCACAGCAACTGGTGGGACGGAAAGTCAACGGCATCTTAATGGTCCAGTCCTACTTTGCCTCCATTTTGTTGTTTGCAGGACTGTACACTGTCACAAGTCGATTGAAGGTAAACTGGGATTTATATGTTTAATACTGTTTGGTTACAAATGAAGCTCTGACTGTATATACTGGTGATCCAATGTCTTCGTGATGTGAAGAAACCTGAAAACCTAAAAATTCTACTGATTAAACTGTTATATCAGCTGTACTTAATATTCACGTACGAACACACTGACAAACAATTTAGTGTCTATTTCAGCAAAATTGCCAACACAAAAATATCTTTTTTATGAATTTTAGTATTTTTGGAAAATATTCCAGATTAAACTTTTGCAGTTACTTCTCCTTCATATAATAATGCTTTGAACAATTTGGTCCAGAACAAACACAATAACACAGCATCATGCAGTTATTTTTCATTGAGTTGATGTTGTGTCTGTGAGCCTGACCAACATCAAATTTCAGCCAAAACAATTCTGTGAATATCAGCATTTTCGCTCAATAACTACAGTTGTTCTTCATTTGCTGGAAAGAATGAGAGAAAAGTTTCCTCACTTGTTCATCAATGATAAGTAAATTCCAACTTTGAGTTTATGAACTGGTACAATGTATATGATATGTAGTGTGGTCGTAGATCAAAACAGTAGTATATCCAAGATGGCGGACATTTGTGAACAGGGGGGGTGTACTCACAATTAAGCCCCCTCCATACTTCTGGTCAATCTTTTTTCGTTAGGGGTGGGGCTTATTTTAAGCCAGATATGGTAGTCAATCCCTCAGAAAACCTCTGGTATATCCCAATACTCTAATTCAAAACCATGCTGGTGTAATTTTCCTGTCATTCATATGCACATATGTATGAGAGATTCTGTTGAAATCGTTCATTTTGAAATCATTCATTTCTTTTCAGCCTGGGTCGTGGAAGGATATTCGCGAGTCAGTGGAGGAGAGTCCGGGCCTCATCATCGCATTATATACCAAATTTTTGTATTTCTCTGTTTCCACGGCAACTTTATGTGGTAAATACATTTTTTTTTTCATCCATTATGTTATATTTCAATGATATTACGTATATAAATTGTTACATGTGTTAATGTTGTTATATCATAGAGTTTGTGTTGTGTGTGAGAATCTGCATACTCAGAACTAAAAACAACAATAAAAGGTGTATATGTGCCCCCTAGGTGAAAAGCACACTTTAGAATGTCATCATTTGAGTTGTTCTTTCAGATGAAATCATTAAATCTTACCATATAAGAATAGTTTAGAAAGTTGACTAAAAATAGTCAAATTTAGGGTCCAAAATCAGGATTCTCCTCCCAAAACAGGAAGAATTGGCAATCATGCAAGTTACATACAATAGAACAGGACCATCATGCTACAATCTTACCTAGAGTTATCTTCTCCTGTGCACCATATTTCTTAGTCACTGGTTAAATGTCAAGAATCTTGACAAAGAAGGTTTTCCCCTTCTAGGGATTATTTCACTATATATTAACACTGCAATTCAGAAACATTTTCTCTGAGGTACATTTTATTTATAATAAGCATACAAATTGTAAATGAAATAGTGATTGGCTAGTAATTCAGTAAGAATTGTTTGATTCTGAAAATGTATGTCAATGCAAACGAATCGGTCAGCAGCATACACAGAAAACATAAGGAAAAACGTCATGCATTGTTTTATTGAAACATACATAAAAATGGTTAGAAAATCATTCTAATAAGATAAAGCACATAAAAAACACTGCATTACATCTTCCTAGAACACGTACTATTACTGCTGTAAGTATAGATCTATTACAGTAAGGACATGCAGTTAAGTTGAAGTATATCTTCAGTAAGAAATCGGCAGTAAGAACACAAAATTGTATACAAAACAGCAAAACATAATACCATTTTTTACTGCAAATAAGTTTTTTTTATTTCATGCAGTGATCTATGTATTCAAAGTTAAAATGTGTCAGAAACATTAAATTGTATATTCTGATTATCATCAATATTATTGCATCAGTATGTTAAAGAAATCCAAACTGATGATTGATTCTGAATTTCGGACCGATGTTGTATCACTAATGACCTTGACATTTGACCTTGCTGTTACAGGGACAGCCAGTACTTCCCCGTTCGAGTGGTACAATTACATATTTGTGTCATTACAGGTGAGAATAACAAATCTTTAGGTTAAATCACTTACATGTTTTCCCATTCGAGTGGTACAATTACATATTTGTGTCATTACAGGTGAGAATAACAAATGTTTAGGTTAAATCACTTACATGTTTTCCCGTTCGAGTGGTACAATTACATATTTGTGTCATTGCAGGTGAGAATAACAAATCTTTAGGTTAAATCACTTACATGTTTTCCCGTTGAGTGGTATAATTACATATTTGTGTCATTACAGGTGAGAATAACAAATGTTTAGGTTAAATCACTTACATGTTTTTTCGTTCGAGTGGTACAATTACATATTTGTGTCATTACAGGTGAGAATAACAAATGTTTAGGTTAAATCACTTACATGTTTAAACTTCATTAGATTTTCACAATACAGTTTGTGAGAAAAGTGGGAGATGGACTGGAACAGGGTTCCACTCTAGTTAACATTTACACCATAATAGTATTGGATGTTAAATAATTTCAAACCTAAACCTAATCTAGAACTCTTTTACATGGAAATTTTCACACAATATTTCAAATTGATTTTATAAGCACATCTTTAATATATTTTGGGGAAGGTACGGAAACGTGATTTGACTAGAATGAAGCTATTTTAAAGCAAGAAATAATGATATGAAAGAAAGTAACGCCTTCGTAACTGTTTGAGAAATGTATTAACTAATGTAAATAATTCTGATAACAACTATTTGTTATCCCAACAGATGTTGCTGAGTTTCATGTACTTTGCCTCCATTCTCGGCCATGCCTTAACACCCTTTGCTGGAGAAAGTCCCAAACAAACGAGGCTGCGAGCAATATCGGCAGCACGACGGGAACCTGATGCCATAACACCCTGTATCAGGGCCACGCCCCTACCAGCTAGTATGTTTACAAAATGAGTGGTTGAATATTATATCAGTCCTCGCGGGTTATTAGAAATTAAAGCGATTTGCAATGATTGCTTACATGCAACTCAAAATCAATATGAATCGGGCAATAATGCAGTATTAAAGTTACCATGCCACAATCCGTCTGAAAAACTGTGGTTAAAATTGCAGTCATAGCATTTCATAAATACTAAAAGAATATTGGTTTGAAAAGATTAAACATTTCAGGAATTGCATACATGTTTATTTACTGAAATCTTGTTGGGTTTTTCAGACTATGGGACCATCAATGATGGCTGATTGTGAAGGGCTTGGATTGGATAGCCAATCTCCTTAGAAACAAAAAGACAGAATAACAGTATTGTGCCAGTTCTCCGTGTACCTGTTACAGGGTGATGTTTTGAGTTCCATACTTATTCTGGACAATCAGAAAATGGAAACATATTCAGATTTGCAAAGAACATATTCTCACAGAATGTTGATTTGAGGACAGTGCCATCAAGCTTCAGATTCACTAGATTTGTAGTTACGGCAATGCATCCAATGTTTCATGTAAAACATACACCTTTCAAATTGTTCGTTTATGGGACTATTTTTGTGCAGAGATGACTTCGGGATTCAAGGAATCATCTTTTTTAGAAATATTTGAATTCTGTTGTGGTACATGAATTATTTTATACACATTACAAACAAAACAGGAACCAGGCACATCCATATTGACTTGGTGTAATGGTGGCATCATATAGACTATCTGATGGGTAAATCTAATCTCAACACCGCGGCACCATCAAAAGTCTCACACAATGGAACACCCAGTAATGGTGGCATCATATAGACTATCTGATGGGTAAATCTAATCTCAACACGGCGGCACAATCAAATGTCTCACACAATGGAACACCCAGTAATGGTGGCATCATATAGACTATCTGATGGGTAAATCTAATCTCAACACTGCGGCACCATCAAATGTCTCACACAGTGGAAAACCCAGTGGAGGGAGATCTCCCACACTGGGCTTCTTAGAGGTTGGCAACCCTGCTATCACAGTGTGTGTGGCACAAGGTCACAGCTTGACTTCTATTGACACAAACGCATCATTGAATGCATGGCTGCTGTATTTGTTGTGAAAATGATGCATAACAAAGAATCAATAATATTGTGACAAATGTTAGGTTTTGTTTTTGAGAAGAAAAGTCCATGCATTTTCTACAGTATAGCTGTGAGTCTGTTTCTGCCGGTGACATCATCCTCAGAGGGATCCCAGCTATTAAGCTCTATACAAACAAGTGTTTTGGATAAACATAAATTATTGTGATTTTGGTTTTACATAATTTCACTTCAAAAAATACTCAATGCAAGATTCCTCAATTTGGAAATATTTTTAGAGCAAAGTTTTTACTTTATACACAAACAATGAACATATTAAACGTACACAAAAGTTCAAGACTGACTGGTCTCTTTGTCAAGCTATGACTGAGTGAGTGATTTGCCGAGTCATAGCTTGACAAAATGTTAAAGGGACCAGTCGGTTTTGAAATGTTGCGACAAGTTTAATATCTTCATTGTTTCTATTCTATATATATTCTATACATATTTCTAATCACTTGTTTTAAGTCCTTTAACCTTAAATTATCTTTGATAATTTCTATATTTGACATTGATGATTTGATTCATTTCTCATAAATGGACAACGAAATCCAATGTTAATTGTGACTTGATCTGTATATCATTGTCAGTTCCCTGTAAACTTCGACATTGTATCTAACATTGTGGTGATTTGATAATTGTATATTTTTAGCTCACCTGCCCCAAGAGCAAGTGAGCTAATGCCTTGGCGCGTCGTCTGTCTGGCGTCGGTATTTTACTTTTAACAACTTCTTTTCAATAACCAAAAAGCCTAGGGTGATGATATTTGGCCAGTAGTATGCTGGGATGAAGGGCTACCAAGTTTGTTCAAATGAATGACATTGACTTATATTCAAGGTCAGAGGGGTCAAATATGTTCAAAACCATAAAACAACTTCTTCTGAATAACCAAAAGCCCTAGGGTGATGATATCTGGCCATTAACACGTTGGGATGAAAGGCTACGAAGTTTGTTCAAATGAATGACCTTGACTTTTATTCAAGGTCACAGGGGTCAAATATGTTAAAAACCTTTAATACCACTTCTTCTGAATAACCAAAAGGCCTAGGATGATGATATTTGGCCAGTAGCATGCTGGCATAAAGGACTACCGAGTTTGTCCTAATGAATGACCATTGTCCATTTTCAAGGTCACGGGGGTCAAATATGTTAAAACCTTTTAACGACTTCTTTTGTATAACCAAGAGGCCTAGGGTGGTGATATTTTGCCAGTAACATGTTCGGATGAAGGGCTACCAAGTTTGTTCAAATGAATAACCTTGACTTATATTCAAGGTCACAGGGGTCGAAAATGTTAAAAACCTTTAAAACAACTTCTTCTGAATAACCAAAAGGCCTAGGATGATAGGCCAGTAGCATGCTGGGATAAAGGGCTACCAAGTTTGTTCAGGGCTCAAATATGTTGAATACTGTAAACGACTTCTTAATAACCAAAAGGACCAGGGTGATGATATTTGGTCAGTTACATACTGGAATGAAGGGTTACCAAGTTCGTTCAAATGAATGACCTTCACCCATTTGCAAGGTCACAGGGGTCAAATATGTTGAAATCTTTAAACAACTTCTGAATAACCTAAAGGTCCAGGGTAATGATATTTGACCAGAAGCATGCTGGCATGAAAGGCTATAAAGTCTGTTCAACTAAATGTCCTTGTTTGACTTTCAAGGTCAAATGTTTCACATGTTTAAATCTTTTAATAGATTCTTTTGAATCAAACACTGGTATTTTGCCTGTAGCTGTATTTTAGTCCACTTTTAGATTACAATTGTAAGATTAATACCAGGTGAGCGATTCAGGCCCATTGGGCCTCTTGTTAAATTTGAAAAATGAGCACAAAAAAGTCCCAAAAATATGTACCTCTTATCATAAACATTATTTAATGGCCTGCAACTAAATGAACAAAAGGAAGTCATTTTTGTTCCTTATTCATCCTTTACTGATATTTTGCTATAATGCTACATACATATTTTCATATAAAATATCTTTTCTACATCTTTTACGTTGTTTTCCACAGCTTTGTTCACAAGGTGACCTGTATTCAATCCATTCATATTTAATCATCTTTATTGTTGAATGTTCTAAAACAGTCATGAACAAATAGTATTGTTTAAATATATCTTTATCTTTGTCTATTCTTTTATAAAAACTGACCTTTGAGATAATCCAGAAGTAATTTTTAAATTTGGACCTTTATTCCAATTTTGGTGTTTAATAGAATGAACCAACATCTTTGTTGGTAAATAAAAATAGTATAATCAGAATGGTATACATTTTTAGGCTTCTTAAAGTTTGGACTAAGACTTGTCAGGTGAAGTGACACAAGGTCCTGTGTCTTCTTAAATGAATTTCCTCAAAGATTATACATCTGATAAGTCAATGAGGAGGGCCACAGTAGTGGTCAAAATATTTTGATAAACCATATACAGTTCGTATACATCTTTACCATGGTCTGTTTTGAAGAAAAATACAAAATTCATATTTTTTTCAAATAATTCCAAATTGTACAAGTGTGCACAACAGGTTGACTGTACATGTGTATAAATACCTTACCTCCTATTGTGCTTGAGATTTTTTTTGTTTTTTTTGCCAAAACAGGGAAAAAAAAGGTGTTCAAACTTCTTTACTGTGTTCAATGTCGTGGATGTTATTCTGGAAATCAGCAACTTAATTTGTTCACCCTTTTTAAATGAAATAATTTTACCTTAACTCATCCAGTTTAATTTTTCACTCAAATCACAGATTTATTATTGATGTATACAAATCTATATTTCGTTATGCATTCTTTATCCAGCATCCTCCTCGTACTCCATGGGTTACACTCACTTACGATCTCTGCAAAGAGTAGGTAGACCATACCGTAACCCCTTGGCTAGAGAAGTTGATGCAACAGGTGCTTTTGTTAATTTTGTTTATATAGTATATAAATGCTGAAATCCAAAAATAATTCTCGCATGTACTGAAACGATATCAAGTATTGTCTCTGAACCCAGAGTTTAAAGTCCTCTACTGTGGTATATGGTCCCTTCATATTATTTCATTGCATTTGACTCCTCCAGTGTTCTTGCAAAGTTATCAAACAGGTGATTAATTGATTTTTAAAAGTAATCAGTTGAAATTCTTGATAAAATACCTGGCTTAAAGTACTGGTGGTTTAGTGGATAGCGCACTTGCCTTTCACTAAGGTGGCTGGTGTTTGATTCCTCGATCGGACGTGAAAAGGTATGAGGTCACCTGCCCGACCACCTGGGTACTCCAGTTTCCTCCCGTGTTAATGCCCCCCACCCCCCGTGCTAACATAGAGGCCAACAGGAGTGATTAATATAAGTTGAAATATTTTTTTCACAACTGTTGTAAACAAAATAATGTTTATATTAAAATCAATGAAAAGCAGGTATTTTGCCAGCAACAGATTATCAACCCTTTCACCACTGTAGACCATAATGGACTCATCCATATCAATACATGGTAGAGTCTACTAAAGTTACATAGGGGTGAAAGGGTTAAGGTGAATGCTGTTCTCCGAGTTACAATAGATCTGTTGAATTTGTCAATATAATATGATGTGTATGTAGCTGTTGAGAACTGAAGATATTCTATTTTGGGAAAGATTATACGACAGATTTTGTATGTGTTGTTGGTAGAACTTTTGAGATATTCTATTTTGGGAATAATTTTATTATAGGTTTTTACATTGTGAGATCTATTATATTTGTACTTGAAGGTAACCATTTTATTTCATGAAATAATCACAACATATTATTGAAGCCAGTAACTGTTGAAGAAAGTAACACTACATGGTTGCTGTGACAAAATGTTATTTAATTTCTAATTCTATCCTTCCAAAAAGAATTCATGAAAATCTCCTCGACCAATCTGATTAAGACCATAACTGTGACGTAGCAGAGTGTAGTTTACAGAACTGAGTGTAGATCAAGATATGGTTTCATTCAGATATGATTCGCATCAGAAGGACATACGGTACTCTTTTCTGATATGAAATATTATCAATGTCCTGCAAACATTAAATTTTCAAATAAAGAAATATAGGATCTTACATAAGTTTCCATTTCATACGAGAGACTAAGAAATTTTCAGTTTAGCGAGCCTCTGGCGAGCTAAAATAAAATATTTGTGATGAGTTTCATAAATTTCATATGAAATGAAAACGAGTGTAAGATCCTTTTTATCACATACAATGTGATCAAGATTTGCGGCATTTATTGTAAAACGATAATTTTCATGCAACCTTGAAATTTAAAAAGCTGTCATTATGACTCCAGTACGTAAGTCTGTAACGTCATGCACTTGTCCTAGGCATGACGTCACAATCGAAACAATTGGAACTTTCAACCAATCACAGGGCTGATAAGTCATAGTTGCTATGACCAAACTAACACTGGATGAATATGTCTGTCAAAGTAAAATATACATGTATAATAACCTGTATCTTTTAAGCTGTATAAGTGTTGAACACTATATAGTGTATTTACTGTACTTGAGCAATTTCATTATATATATAGGACGCTATACAAACACTGGATGAAAATGTCTGTCAAAGTAAAATATACATGTATAATAACCTGTATTTTTTAAGCTGTATAAGTGTTGAACACTATATAGTGTATTTACTGTACTTGAGTAATTTCATTATATAGGACGCTATATAAACACTGGATAATTGTGTCAAAGCAAAATATACATGTATAATTACCAGTATTTTTTAAACTGTATAAGTGTTGAACACTATAGTGTATTTACTGTACTTGAGTAATTTCATTTTATAGGACGCTATATAAACACTGGATAATTGTGTCAAAGTAAAATATACATGTATAATTACCAGTATTTTTTAAGCTGTATAAGTGTTGAACACTATAGTGTATTTACTGTACTTGAGTAATTGCATTACATAGGACGCTATACAAACACTGGATGAACGTGTAAAAGTAAAATAATGTACATTCGTAACTACCTGTATTTTTGAACATTGTATACTGTAAGCTTCGAGTAATGTCATTATCTATATAGGACGCTATGTTTGATATTATACACCAGTATTATAATAGTTCGAGTGGCAGTGGTGTACATCCAAGAATCTCGCTATATATTTACACTTGTTCGCAATAGTATAACAACATGACTATAGCAATCCTGTCGTCCATATGTCGATAACAAAAGATCAGATTTACCTTCAATTAACCCATTCACCCCTGAAGACACATTTGAACTCTTCCAAATCAAAGGTTTGAATAGTCCATTGTGAAATTTCAGGGGTGAATGAGTTAATATCAAAGATTGTGATTTATGATATAAAAAGTTAGTGAAATCCATTTGAGAAATAATGACACAAAAATTACTGATAAACAGTAATGTCCCTTCACAGATACAAGGAACTTATATACATTAGATGAGATTAAGATAGACGTTATTCCGTCTTTGCGTATTGCAGAGTTATCTTCTCTTATGAGCATGTATTGATTGTTACGTCATTGGTTTGTGTGAGAAAATTACGTCGTTTTCTCAAAAACTGATGACGTTACTCTCGCAAACAAATGATTTCACAATCAATACCTGCTCACAAGAGCAGATAACTCTGCAATACGCAAAGACGGAATACCTAAAGATATCTTTACTGACCAAATGATGCCGATACATGTAAACAGAACGAACATAAACAATCTTATTGATGTTAAAAATGGATTTAACTCCTTTGTTTCTATTAACCAGCTCATATCAGAGATGTATACATATATATAAATGTAGTAATCTCTGTTCAATCTGGGTAGGTTTTGAGAAGGGGAGGTAACCCAATGACTATATATCAATATTAGTTGTTGATGAGGGGAGTAAAACGTTTGTCTCTATTGATGGGAAATCAATTCTTGATTGATATCATTTATAAATACCAGGAGTTAACCCCTTATCAAAAGTAGTTTGCATTGAGAATTAAACAGGTTTGGTATGTAACATTTCAAACATCCTTTTGTTTATATAAAAGAGTGCATATTTATTGATCGGTGCTTGATACTCCACTTTATTTTACTTCACTTTTTCACCGACAAGAATGATAACTTTTCATTTAGACAAAAAACTGCCATTCAAATTTAACTTGAGAAATTTGTGAAAGGGCTGATTTGAGTCTTTATGTAGTAATGTCTAACGCCAATTCCTCCATTAATGTTCCACCTCTACCTCATATAAAAGGGAAATCATTTGTTATCACAAGTTAAATTTTCTTTTGCCTCCCATTGACCTCGTCTAAGCGGTAAATCATGAATATTTTATTGACAACGAATGTGCTAGTTAAAAACCATTGACCTGCTATAAGCATCCTCAATACTCCAAGGGTTATGCTCACTTACGTTCTCTGCACCCCTGGAATATGTCATAGCAAAATTGATGGCATCAAGAAAGATGTTTAATCGGTTTCGGGTAAAAAAAACACCTGACCAATCGCTAGGCTAGCTGATACATGTCCTATGAAGTTTACAGAGGTGCGACACCCAACTTCAAAGCCTGTCAATTTTACCGTTACGCGACCGCAAAATTCTTTTGATGTACATCAGAGGATCAAACTGGTTTTCTTATCTCACCAACAATGTGGTGCACACTGATCCTTCAATTTTGTCATGGCATATTCAAGGGGTGCAGAGAATGCAAGTGACCTTAACCCCTGGAGTATCGAGGATGCCTATAAGGGGATTATCATTTGGTGTTGTTTATTGTTAAGTTTACCAATGTTGATTTATAAGTGACTTTTCCTATGAGGATGGAATGATATAGTATCACTGATTAAAAGAGTACTAAATAGGTTACCCCTCATTAGCGTTGTAAAGATTAGGTGGTGTTTGGTGTCATTTGTTGGATATGTTGCTTACTTAGTGACCATGCACACGAGGGTGAAATTACTTGTTATTGTTTATTCCATCTTTGCGTATTGCAGAGTTATCTTCTCTTGTGAGCAGGGATTGATTGTTACGTCATTGGTTTGTGTGAGAAAATGAAGTTTTCTCAAAATTGATGACGTTACTCTCACAAACAAATGATATGTAACAATCAATCCCTGCTCACAAGAGCAAATAACTCTGCAATACGAAAAGATGGAATTGATAAGGATACTGCATAGTGTAAGTTATCTTTCAGTAAAATAGATAAAGATATAGATCAAGCTACTTTGTTTTCCCCATTAGTGTAAAACTAAATAATCATAGGTGTCAACCTCTGAAACTCCATTCCACATTTCAAATGAGGGAGAAAGTGCGTGAAACACGACTGAAACTGCTTTGCTCAATTTATGTTGATTTTGAGTTCGTGTTAGTTCGTACATGAATGAGGGAGTTTAGAGGGTAAATCTTAGTCAAAATGAGGGAGGTTTGACAGCTTTGTATTATGTGGCAACTAGATTATATTTTAGGTCACCTGAGCTTTGCTCAAGTGACCTATTCTAATCGCTTTTCGTCCGTCGTCGTCCGTCGTGCGTAAACTTTTACATTTTCAACTTCTTCTCAAGAACCAGTGGATGGATTTTTTTCAAACTTGGTCAGAATCATCCTTGGTAGATGAGGCTTCAAAATTGTAAAATTGGGATTCCTACCCCAACCCCTGGGGCCAGGGCGGGGCCCCAAAGGGAAAATTA